>NC_142891.1:14827348-15130378 GCF_054131105.1 Drosophila navojoa | reverse complement strand
AGCGCACTTTTGAGAGCAGCCACTGAGGATGAGACTCTGACTGGGCAGCGATCATCTCATCGGGGCGCTTTTGTATCCATGACGCGTCCTCAGCTCCGCCGCAACGACATCAACGCCGTCCTTTGTTAGGCTGGCCCTTTAGCTGAACCCGTTGCGCCCTGCCCCGCGCTGCCCTGATCCCCTCCCCATGGCCCTTCACATTTTTAGTTGTTTTTGTGGACGATGTTGCTGCTGCCTGTTGCCCGTTGCCTGTTGCCTGTGCGCCAACTTTGTTTAACTTTGCCTTATTGTCTGCTGCTGCTGTTGCTGCTGCTGTTGTTGTTGTAGCATTTTGTGGGTTTTCGTGGCCTTGCCAAATAAAATAAACAAATAATAAAAGCAGACAACAAGACAGAGCAAGACAAGCAGCGAATATTCAAGACCAGAGGTCAATTATGGTTTCACAATGTCATTTGTGCTGCAATCGCTTTGAATAAAATAGTCGAAAATGAAAGGAAATTAAATATGAATAAAATGAATGCAAATTGAAGGAAATGATAAATGAATAAAATATTTGAATATATTAAAGACAATTCAATTAAAATAAAATACTTGAAAATTAGAAAATATTTATTTACTATTAAGTACTGAGGTTAAAGTAAAGTCGTTAATATTTAGAGCAAAAAAAAATTCTTAGTCATAGTCAATTAAAGGTTTTTATTTTTTATATTTTACTTTAAAGGACACTAAGTTTGTAAATTACTTGCAATTAATTTTCATTTGGCAAATACTTTTAAATAATTTAACAATCTCTTGATTAATTTTAATTTAATGAATTGTAAATCATTATTAATCTTTATGAAACATACTTCTTATTAATAAAAAAAATTATCCTGCACTCATTATAAATAAAATTTAATCATATATATAAAATATATCAGAGTGAGACAGATGTTTAGCGTAATAATCATAATTAGCATTAACAATATATAAATATAGAAATATATTAAAGAGACTGTTGGGTGGGCTACGCGTAATTATCATAATTAGTATTAATAAAATATCTGGGGTGTTAGATGATGACTGAGCACATTATGAATCTCATTATAAATCACTTCTATAGCCCATGTTAATTACTTTGTAATTAACAAAATATATATACCTAATATAACTTGAGCTAATAAAAGAATAATATAGAAATTTTGTATGAGATTTTAAATAGAATTATATTAAGTTATATTATGTAATATTTAAAAAAATATAAAACACAAAATAATTAAATATTTCATTTAAATGAAAATATAATAATATATACATATATAGCATGAAGGATCCCGTTATCAGGGCCCAAGTAGCTCTTAAAAAATAAATACATATTGTAAACTTTAAGCAAATAAGGTATTGCAAAAAGGGCTTTAATCAAACGTAAGTTATAGACGCATTCAATTCAGATTTTACTAAACGAGGAATCCGATTTGAAGGTTTGCTGTCAAGTAATATGTGTAATTGAACACGAACCCATCTTTAAGCATAGCGCACTTTTATTTACCTAAGACCGACGCGTCTTTATGGTTGCCATAAAATCGAGTTTATAATGCTTTCAGCGGACATACAATATGTGCATGCATACGTATGTGCACATACTTGGCTTGACGGAGCAGATAACGATCTCTTTGGGAGACACGCCCCAAAAACAAAAACTGAAAAAAATAAAAAAAATAAAGACACAGAAAACGAAGATAAACTTCAACTTGACTACAGGAAGTTTTACATATCTCAAACAAAAAGCTCTCATATCGGGCACTTGCCAGATCCATTCGACGACTTCCTTTCCTTTCGCTTGGGGCACTCTGCTCCGAGGCACTTGAGACAGTTTTTTGCACTTGTTGGGCGCACACAAAAAAGTAACTCGATGGTGGCGGCGGTGGTGGTGGTGCTGGTGGTGTCGGTGGTGTCCACATATTCTGCCGCTCGGTGCACCTTGATTGTGAGAAAGATAACAACAACGCGAGGAGACAACAACAACAAAAACAACAACAGCAACGAGAACGTCAAACAATGAGAAGGCCGCAGGAATTTGCGCGCAGAGATTAAGCCCGGTTATGGCCAGAGCGAAACGCGAGACGCAACTGAGGACGAGGCGAGCTTGAGAGGTTTGGCTTGGCCGGCACTGGATTGGACTGGACGGGACTGGGCTGGGCTTGTGGAGCTCGAACAGGTGCTGAGCAAATGGCAAACTATGCCACAAGGTATTGGGGCAATTAGTGCTCAACTAATTGATTTAAGGCATTTCCTTTGCCGCAACGCTAGTCCAGTCCGGACAATGGGACACAACTGGGGGCCAGGCCGCGATTTCCGCATGAGACAAAAGTCACCGTCGTCGTCGTCGTCGCGTTGTCTCCGGCGCAGCGGCATCTCTGGCATTTGGCCTGTCGCAGCTTTTTGTGTCGCAGCTGTGTTGCAGCTGTGCCCTCTCTCTTTCGCTCTCGCATGCCCCGTCTCGCTCGCTCCTGTGCCGCATGCGGCAATTAAAGCAGCCGCTGCACTGATTGCAACAATTTCAAGCTAAATGAACAGAGCCAAACGATCAGCTATCTCTGCCCGACTAGGCAACGCCTGCCCCGCCAAGCTCGAGCTCGGCCTGTGACTCGAACTGAGCAGCAAGTTGCAAGTATTTAGTTTCAATTTGTTGCTTTGTTAGTGCGTGTTTTCAGATTTTTCATTTTTCATTATACCCTGTAACATACAAATATGTAAACTAGAAAGAGAAGAGTGTATAGTAGTTGGGCAAATGAATGTAAAAAGACTAGAATAGACGTAGAAATATTATATATTATATTTTATATTTTATATTTTATATTTTATATTTTATATTTTATATTTTATATTTTATATTTATATTTTATCTTTTATATTTATATTTCTATTTTTTTTATTTTATTTTATATTTATATTTATATCTTATCATATTTATATTGTATTTTATATTTTAAATTTTAAATTTTATATTTTATATTTTATATTTTATATTTTATATTTTATATTTTATATTATTTATTTTTTATTTTTTATTTTATATTTGAGACTTTATATTTTAAATTTTATATTTTTTATTTTATATTTTTTATGTTGTAATTTTTTACTATTCAATATTTTTTGTTTTATATATTGCACTTTATATTTTCTCATTATCATTTCATATTTTATAGGGTATATACTATCTGGTTACACTTTCTGCTTCTCAAGTCGTGTTTGCAACTAGTTGTTGTAGCCATGGCTACGGCGCAGTCGAAACTCCTGACTCCTGTCTGACTAGCTACTCCTTTAGGCCTCACTCCTGCCCCCTCGCAAGCCAACTCTCTCCACCTCAGCACTGATTAATTTTTGCGCTATTTACACGCTCGTTGGGCAGCTGGTGCAGCTTCAGTTGCTTAGCTCTGCTCTGGTTCTGGCTCTGCTCTGCTTTACTCTGGACTGGGTTGAGGCTTTAATTTTCAAAATTAGTCACGCGATTTTTATGTACTCCAGCGCTGTATTGCAGGAGCCGAGGCGGGCAGAGGCAGGCCAAGGCAACTGGTATCTGGTTAACTAGTCGAAGGCTCTGTCGTATGACAAATGATTTTATTAGCTTAGTTGAGTTAATCAATGTTGATGGTATTTATTAATTATGTTGTATGCCCCGCTCTCGGACACGGCCCTGCAGTTGGGTTATTCGATACCCGTTCGATGAACGCACATGAAGCTACAAGTTGTAAGTTGCTGAAGGAAGGAAGTGCCCGAGCTGGCTGTGTGCAGCAACATCATTATCAAACTGCTCATCATCAGCATCGTCAGCATCATCATCATCATCGTCGTCGGTAGCATCATCATGGTCATCTAGGGCAGCTTTTGTGGAGTTGGCAAATATTTGCTTGGCGGCGGCGCAACAAATTCGTATGCCAAATTCAAGGCAATGGCAAATTACACGCGCCGACAAAATTGAGTTTCAATAATAAGCATGAAGAGCAGAGCCGAGGCTGGACACCAAATGCCGACACAGTCACGAAACGTCTTCATTCGCTGGCGACCTGCAGACCTCCGGATGCGTCCAGGCCAGGCTAAGTTAGGCCGGGCCAGGCCAGGCCAGCCCAAGTGCAGTCCAGTTCCAGTCTCAGTTCAGATAGTAGTCATCAACACACACACATACAGAGAGAGTGCCAGACAGACGAACAACAAGAGATATAGATAGAACGCCCTGGGCGTTGATTGGCCATGCAAAAGAAGCAGTCTCTGCGTTTGGCCATCCGGCTCCAGGTAGTCACGGGCACTCACGGCCAGTCACGGGTGGCATCTGCAGCGCAGGCATCATCACCGCCCCCGCTTCGCCACCAGCTCCAGCTCCACACTCGATCGCAGTGCTCAATTTAACACAGTTTGGCGCGTGAATTAGGCCCAATTTGGGAATTAAGTAATCTGGCGCTGGCCTTTGTTGTTGTGCCAGGCCTGCGATCTGGCTCTGCCCGCCTGCTTCCTGGATCCAGCATTCGCAGCAGCACTAATGTTTATTAGTGACACTTTGCGATTTGCGGCCAAATATTGAAATTAATGCCGGTATTTATGATCAACGCATAAGCGAAAAGCTTTGGAAACACAGCAAGAACGGAAAGTGAGGAATGAGGATTTTATATAATGGCCATAAATTCCTTACTAATATAAATTGTTGTTGAGCTGCCAATTAAGATCATTTAATTCGAAAAATTGAGTGAGTGAATTGAGTAAAGACTGCGGGCTAAAAAATATAAATATTTAAATAAAAAAGTTTTCTGTTATCATTTATAACTAAGTTTATTGAAAGAGGTTATATTATATTTTAAATAACAAAAATAAAAATAAAACCAATTAAATTTAATTAAATAACAAATATTAGAAACTATATAATATACTTTATTATTATATATTTTCAATTGGAAAAAAATTTATATAATAATAGATTGTAGATTTATATATATTAGGTGAGTTCCGCTAATTGTCTCTCAGAGCTGAAATGTTCTTATTACTTTTATTTACTGACCTACATTTATTAAAATAGCCGAAGACATATAGCATACATATATATATTTCAATAGTTCTTATCTTATCCTTTGTCTGGAAAACCTACCTTAATAACCAAATATAAAATTTTATGTAGTTATAATGGAAAGAATTGTAATTATATCACAGCGATATTTGTACACTAACTAAAGTCGATTGGCTCTTGGTCAGACCTCGAGTAAATTCGCTTGTAATGCGCTTAATGAAAGACTGTCAAGAGGCAGCTTCCTCTGGGCCTCTTCCTCTTCAGTGGCTGGTCACAATTTGGGCTACCACAAGTGGCCGATGCCCATGTCAAGGTAATTCCATAGATGACTTCATTCGGCCGATTGACAAAATGCAACACAGTCAATAGTCGAGCAAAGCCGAAGAGAAATCTGTTAATGAGAAATGTCAGTTGTCAGTTTTAGGATTTCAGCTCTGGGCGAGTCGAGGGCAGACAGGACGAACAGGGATGCGTTGATGCGCGGCTGGCAAAGCTCATTTCGCTAATCGCATCAATAAAGCTTATCAAGCTCAGCAGCCCAGCTACGCCGACGAGGGTTATACATATACCTCTATATACATATCCATATATATGTATGTATGTATATATAAAACCCTCAATGTCAGCATCGCTTGTGATCGTCATCGTTGTCGACTGGCCGAGAAATGCGCTTAAGCGTGTTGATCGATAAATTGGCACTGCGATCTGGCGGCATACAAAACGCACACAAAATGCGAATGAAGTCATCTGCCAGACGATCAGCAACCCCCGTCCCCGTCCCGGTCCCCAACCCCTACCTACTACACATCAGCTTCCAGTTCCAATTCCAATTCCAGTTCCAGTTGCAAAACGCTTTGTCAACCGATTTCGCATGTAGTTCGAGGGGATCGAACGCTGGATCGCCCTAGACCCATGGGCCTCGGCGTAGTCCGCCAGCCCCTGACGACAGTTGAGCGACATTAATGCCTACTGGCAGCCGCCCTGCACAAATTAGCAGAAAAAAATATACATCTCTAGTATAGAATGCCAGGCTAGATGATACCCTGAACCAATCTTAATTTTCTATTTATTTTTCCAGGCTGCTTACAGAGCAGCTAATATAATATAAAATAAGATTATATTTAATTACATTTATATATAATAATTAATAGAGAGCATATAAAATGTAAAAATTGAAGAATTTAATTCTATTATTTTCGATCTATTATTTCTTCTTATTGACTGTCGATATTTGCAGAAAATATTGGCATACCCTTTTCTTCGACGTCGAGGGTATGAAATCAACTGCCCAACTGTCGCTTGGGTTCAAGTTTTTGGCTTTTTTATTATATTCCAGTGGAGTTTATGGGCTATCTCGACGATCGCTTATAATCGCTTATGTTTCTATGATTCAGCAGCCAGATTTGGTAGCCATCCATCCAGTTTCAGTTTTGGTTTATGCGTGTGTGTGTGTGTGTGTGCGTGTGTTGCCCTTTTGATATGTGGACTTTGGCTTTGTTTGTTTGCGGTCGCCGCATCATAATATTTTTTTTGCGCATGGCAGATCTAATCTCTGTCCAAGTCTCAGTTCGAGGGTTCATCTGCGCATTTTTTCGACATTTTTATGGGGAAATTGTAACCCAATCTTGGCGGGCGAAGACCGCAGAAACCTCTCATTGCATTTTGTCCTAACGTTGACGGTTTTGCGGTTATTTCAGCCCAAATCTGGACTGACAAATGCAATCGCTGAAACGACAACAAATCGAATGTTGAAATTATCGTCGTGCCAGCAAACATAAACACGCATCAATAATTATATAGGCTAAGTGCTAAAGATATAGCGGAAGGCTTGAAAGCCGCGAAAGTTTAAAATGAATAAAATGTGCAGGCAAATAAATATAATAAATAAAATCGCATTTCATTAAATTGAAATGAAACTTAAAGTTTTTTTTATTCATTTTGTTTATTTTATTTGTTTTGTTTTTATTTTTCGTTATATACGTTACCTCTTTAATTTATTGTATATATTTTATTTGTCTTATTTATTTTAAATTAAAAGAGTTGAAATGAATAATACATTTAATAAAACTCAATTTAAAAAGTTTTTTATTGCAACAGTCTTCATAAGATCTATATAAGATTTTAGCAAGTTACTATAATTAAAATTAAGATATTATATTTATATTTTGTAGATATATTGTGTATTAATACTTAATATTTGTACTTGATGTTTATTTATATTTATTGACTACAGTATATACTTCAACTTATTTACCCACTTGATTTGTTTACGACTTTTCTGCATACATATTTAAATTTATATATGAAAAATAAATCAAAATTAAAAAATATTGCTAAAATATTGCTAAAAATCGCCCACCTTTTATTTATTTTAAGAATGGTAAAACAGAGCACCCATCTATATAGCTTCCCTTCACAGTTTTGTCCTTTCAGCGCATGCGTCACAGTGCGTGAAGAATGTCGACGTCATCATCGATGAAATCGATGACACATTTCCCAATTGGATTTCAAAAATTCACGAAATTCCTAAGAGCCTTGCACGTGCCGTTGCCCTTGAGCTGAAAATCGAACTTCTGACTAATACTTCCTTCCGCTGCGGCAGCTGTAACTAATTGCGGCTCGAAGTAGAGCAGCTTCCAAAATAAAAGAGAGAAAAAAAAAAAACTGAAAGTAAAACAAAAACAAGAAGCTACAAAGCTGCGACTAGCTTTGAAGAGAGCCGCTAACACATGTACAACTCAAATGGCAACATGCCACACGCACCACCAGCAACAGCAGCAGCAGCAGCAGCAGCAACAACAACAACTGTGCGTCTTTGAATTCAAGTCCAATTCAAGATCAAGTCGAGACGCGTCGCTAAAGCTAAAAAAGGCAAAGGCTGGCAAAGATCTTCACTGGAAGCCAAGCTGGACCGACCGCAAAGCCACAACAGAAGCTCGAAAATATTTTTGGTAATAGTTTGTTGTAGTTGCTGTTGGTGTTGTTGGTGTTCGCTATTGTTGCCTGCGCACGCTGACGTTTAGTCATAAAATATTCCATTTTATTTGAAAATAAATGGCCGGCAGGCCAGGTTCCAACTGCGCTTCAACTCGACGCTTTTCACACAACCTTCGGCAACCGCCAGCTGAGCTGAGCTGAGCCAGCGAGCTGGCTGGAGTTTCCGGCTTGCGTGTGGTCTACGCCCGGTCTCAGGCCGCAGCACGGCAGCCGGACAGACGAGCTGCCCAGCTAACGGCTCCCGGCCAGAAACTCAATTAAGTCGCTCCGTTAGACACGCGGCGTGTCAAAACAAACGTTTTGCCAAATATTGGCCCCAACAACAGAAATGAAAACAACAAATAATAAATAAAAAGACAAAAACAATAAAAAGTATACAAAAATATCCAATACGAATCAGCGAATGTCCAATTGGAACTACAGCGAATTTGGTTGGGATTCAGGTATGCGGCGCAAGTCCATTTCGTTTTCGATTTCAGTCTGCTGTGGGGCCTTTGATGTCATAATTCATGTATATTAACTCATAAATAAACGAATGCAACTCCTTATGCTCGGAGCAAGTATTTGCGTAGTCGACTCCAGCTCCGAGTCCGAGTCAACTGTCTGTGGCCTGTCTGTGGCGCAGAGTTTGCTCTAGTGGATGCTGTTGCTGTTGCTGTTGCTGCTGCTGCTGCTGCTGCTGCTGCTGCTGCAACTGTTGCTGCTGCTGCTGGCAATGGGTATTTAGTGCACTTAATCTACGCCAAAATACCAACTAAGCGAGATAAATAGCTGCGAAATAAGAATCCATAAAAAACTAAGCCAAGCCAACTAGCAGAGAGAGAGAGAGAGAGAGAGGTGGATGAGTGGCAGAGAGGGACTGGCGCTCCATTCCATTCCCCATGCCAGGGCAATGCCAAGCTATTTGTGCCGACAAGCTTCACAGTGAAAATGGCTATAAAATCGGCACGACTTTTCAATAAATGTTGACAACCGGCTACGGCAAATGCAATGCGCCAAGTTTTATGATATCCTGAAGGAAGTGAAATATGATATTATGAATCGCTTGGCCAGCTGGCGACAGATTTCCAGATGAGCGTGAGGGAGGGTTGCGTACTCGCAACAACAACAGCAACAACAACAGCAACAACAACAGCAACAACAACAGCAACAGCACGTGAACTGCGCCAACTGCGGTTGGCGGCCTGTGGCGGCTCCATCTTCAACTCTTCAACTCTACCGCCGCTCTCTCCCCATCAACGGACAGCCCCACTCCCTTCGTGTGGCTTGTGACTTTGTGGTTGCTTAACTTGAAACCTGTTGCGCGTTGTTGTTGCTCCGGTTGTTGTTGTTGCTGTTGTGTATGTCGCCAATGTTGTATTATGAGTTTGCGGTTTGTCATGTTAAAGTTAAATGCATGCAGCACATGCCCTGCATTCGGCGACTGAGTGCCATTGACAGCGAGCAGAAGTAACAACAACAAGAACAACAACAACAACATCAACGAAATGGGCCAGCTGAAACCGCCGCAAACAACCCGAGGTTGGTTTTTAGTCACTCTGCTGTTAAATCAGGTCACTTAATTGTTAATTAATTACGCATTTATTAACAAATAATTACAGCTTAAAAGGGGCTTCAGAGTCGATGATTTGGTTAAGTAATACCTAGCTTTCGAGATGGTGGCGCTGGGTCTTTGAACCGTATGACTCATAGCAGCACAAAATGCTTCAGCCTAGAAACTGCCAGACTGAGAAGATGCCTACGTTGAGCTAGTTCAGTATGATGATAATGATCTTGTGCTGATGACAATCTCTGATCAACGTCATTTTCATTTTAATCAATTAGATTATCTTTATAGAGATCATTATCATCATGTTCATCATTATTATCAGAATTTTATTAGCCTGATCAGCATTCTGATCACCATTCTAATCATAATCTAAATCATTATCTTGACCTATCATCTTGATCATTATTCTGATCTGTGTCATTATCATTGAAATCATTCCCAAACAAAAGACATAAGAAGTACAGTTCATTTTGGCTCTTCAGAGATGGGACTGATCATTTTGGAATGATCAGTCTCTTCTACCCTTTATATGTAGAAGCTAAGCTTTTTCAAATTGTTAGAGTAGAATATTTTATATTTCGTTCACATTTATTCTGTGTTCACAAATTTAAAAAAAAAAAGGAAAGGAACATTTATGCTCTCCTCCGATCCATAGCATCGTTTTTGCAATAAACTATATTTCCCATAAGTATATATAAAGTATATATATAAATGTATATATACTCTCTATAAATCGCTTTCTAATCTAAGTTTGTATTTCTTTATTTTCATTATTTTCTAAATATAATACAATTCACCTTCGCTCAAGTTCCCATAAGTTGGCTTCATCAACTCATAAGTTTTGATATTTTATTTGAATTCGCAACTCAAATAACAGTCCCATCGATTAGGCTCATTCAGGTCGTTAATTAATTAGCAAGCGAAATTAATGAACTGCTCACCGACTGCCCAATGGAGTCACGTGACACATTTTATAAGAATGTTTTCATTAGTAATGTTATAAACGTACGAAAAGTCTAAAATCAAATCCATTCATACAAGATTTTGAAGTTTTTGGTGTCTTAATTAGCAGCGCCATAAAGCGCCAATCACCTGAATGAATCCAAGCACATACACACTCAAAGAACTCATAACTTTCGCCTTAAAGTTTATAAGAAGAAACCTTGTGAATTCCTAATTAGTATCAGTGATTAGGCAAATCCGCATACCTGGCAACAGTTCGCTAACCACGCGGCGTATGCGTAATATTTTTGGGAACAAACTACACACACACACACACACACACACACACCCAGAGACATGGCGCATACGCAATATCAACTTGAGGTACACATAAATTTGTTAACAATTGCCAAGTTGCAAAGTTGCTATAAATTTGTAAGTTTTGCTTTTGAAATGCCGAATCGAATTGCAACCTCAGCCTCGAGGCGGGCCGTAAATTTGCGTTTTAATGAACTTCGCTGCATAAATATTAAAATAAATTCTCGGCATTGCCCATACCAACTAAACAGCCAACTAATACTGGATAAACAAATCGTTAACAATAATTATAATTACCATTTGGGCATCATAATTTGTGGGCGCGCCAGGCAGGAAAACCGCAGCCAAAAAAATACAAAATTGTAGGAAAACAAATTATGAGCTGACAAAACATAAACAGAGCAACGTGCCGCTGGAAACACCCTACCGTAAGAAGAAGAAAGTCTGGGGAGGAGAAGGCGGCAGCAAAGAGTCGAGAAAAAAATTAATGGAATCATATATTCATATTTAATCGAAATTCTCGAAAATATCTACACACGGATGGAAATAATTGGAAAAACCTGGAAATTTCCACAAAGCTGAAGTTTTTACACGATCATAAATAGATATTAGCATTAGAATTAGCATTTCAATTTGAATTTTTCGCAACTGCAGGCAGAATTTATGAGTAGAAGACGGTAATACCTTTAAATGGTTATGAAAAATATATATTAATAAATTTAATAAATGTAAAAAATACATACTTAACTAAACTTAAATTCATTGATTCAAAACAGGTTAGATCACGTTTATGTAAAGGGTCATTAGCCGACTCCAGCTTTTTATGTTAACATTGTATAATATTCTTTTCTTTCATTCTAATCAAATCATATCATAATTTTTGCCAAACAAAAGAGTTTTTGCATATTTAAAAATTCATTTCTGTTAGTTCAAACTGATGGATATTGACAGTCATGAGAATAGTTTTCAATGCGGAAGGAAGGCCATTATTGGATATTATACATGTAAGATTGTATCATAGGTCAAAATGTTTGCTAAAAATTAATAGAACTGAGTTTCGCATAGAAAAAGAATCAATAATTGAGTTGCTCGAGAGAATTTTCAATTGATCTTAGAGTTTGCAGTATTTCCGGAGAGAATATTGGGAAGTGGTATTGGTGGCGGTATGGAAATATGTAGACTTCCATCTGAGGCAATGAGCGACGAAAATGTTTGCATAACAATCAACTCACAGGCGCACTAGAAATTGATCTACATTAAAATTCATTTAATAAAAATATAAAAAATCTTCATAAATTTGCATATATAAATTTTTATATATATTATTATTTTTTATTATATAGTTAAAGTAAAAATTTAAAAACAAAAATCAATTCAAAACCAAAATAAAATAAATGACATATTTTCCTACACAATATAAGAATTAAAATACAATTAAATCGAATTAAAAATGATTTACCAAAAATTGCCCAAATAACAAATGATTGCAATTGTTCGCACAAGCAAGAAAGCAAAAATAAAATATTTCCAATGAAATTAAGTTGTAAATAAAATGAACTGCCTGCTCTTTGATTTCACTGGGATAAGTTGCAGTAATTAAATGAGGACTTAATGCCAGTGACATATTTAAGGCTGACGCCAAGGCTGGCAAATTTTTATGAATTTTATGCTGAGCGACGCTGTGGTGGGTGCAAAAAAGTAATTTGTTTTAATTTGTTTAATCGCTTAATCCGCCAGCGGCAAACCTGTTTGGCAAATTAAAAGACGCAGCCCCCCAGCGAACCGAGCCGAATGAAATCCGGATTCTCTGGTGGTCCTGCCAGCGTGCCAGAGGAAGAGCAAGAGACAGAGTCAGAGCCAGAGACAGAGTCTGAGCGAGAGCAGCGGCCTTTTGTTTTTGATCGCCAGCAGCCATCGAGCCGAGCACTAAGGCCAATTTATGATGAGCTGTGAGCCGCAGAACTTGCGAATATACGAATTGGCTCGGCTTAATTAAACTTTAACACTTTTCGTCAGCCGCCGCGCGATGGCTGGGTTTGTTTTCTGTTCTGTTTTCGGCAGCCTGCGCAAGAGAGTTGCGTTAATTTATTGTGGCCAGTGAGAATTATGTCGAAATGCCATTTCATAGAGTGGCGACTGAGACCCAGCGAGAGCTTCAATAATTCTCTCTCTCTCTCTCTCTGCCTTTCGATTTGTATTTGAGCTGCGAGTGAGCAGCCGCGCAGCTGACAAAATGAGCATAAATCTCTTTTAGCACGCCGCCGTTGACTGTCCATTTCAACACGCCTGTCAACACACACACACACACACACACACACACACACTTACGCACTCTCAGTGATCTTGAGGGGCAGCCGAAGTGGCCTCTGACGGGGGCTGCCTAGTAAATCAACTCAATCGCTCGTAAAAAGTCGCGCAGTTGTCTTGAATGTTGGCTCTTGCTCTTGTTGTTGTTGTTGTTGTAGTTGTGGTTGCTGCTGACTATGTTTTTGTTTTTTATTTTTAATTGTTTAAACAACAATGGGTGCTAAAAAAAGCTAAATAAATAAGAATATAAACTCGGCATAATATATAAACTAAGTTTTTATTTTGTATTTTTACCATATAATTTCCTGTGCACTTTCTACTCGCGCACACACAAAACCAAATAGACCAGGTGAGTAAAAATCCAATTAAATTAATAAGACTTTATTGTGCCATAAAAACAATTGAATTATGAACAGAACATTGCGTGAACCACAATTAAAAGTGGCCAAAAATATGTACAAATTTCCCAAAATATCTCTCGACTTGCGATTTGATGCGTCTTTAATTGCACCCAAGAACGAATTTTAATTAGTAAATGAAAGTTGACAAACTGGGCTTTCTTTCGTTGTAATATCTTGGGAGCTTATAAAGAGTGAAATTGTAATCGTATAATTATATCCAATGCACCGATATTGCCAAGCTTCAAAATTGTTGCATATCTCTAGGCTGTCTTGGGGCACCGGTGATCTCATGGGGGAGAGAGAGAGAGAGCGCGCTTAAAAATTGCAAATCGCATCATAGAACTGTTGAAGATAGATACCTAGGAACTGCAGCTCCACCTCTAGAACTAGGATAAAACTCAAACAATACAATCCAAAAAATCTACAATACCCGACTACAAAATATCATCTAGAAGTTGTACTGTAATAGTTAAAGTTAATCCCCAACTATGGGGCTCAGTATTCTTATTGAAAAATACATATATCTAAAAATTTCTGTTTAGTTTAAGTTGCCAAAGGAAATTTATATTTATAAATTTATTTATAAATACATAAATATGTATTTTTTAGTATATTATCTTTAGAAGAATATGTTATGCAAGATTTCCATGAATATATTAAAATCTCAAAGGCCACACTTTTTTCTTTATTTCAAGTTTCTTTTATTAAGAAAAATATATGATTCTGCCTTTTAATATACAATTTTTGTTTACCATAAATTGGGTAGTTAAAATAGAAATTTCTTTTATTCAATTTCAAACTGATTTGAATCAAAGCCATTTAAAAATTTTCTCACAATTTTTTTTATGATTCTTTTGGAGTAAATATTAGTTTTCCTTATTTCAAGAGCGAAAAATTGATTCTTCCGAAATTTCCAAAATTCATGGAAATCTAAGAATTGCGAAAACTTAGCATTTGCTTTGCTCATTGCCAATTTAACGGGAATCTGCTCTTTCAGCTTGAAATTCATCGCAATAGTATATTTATTATTGAAACTCTATAAGAAAATTCCGATAGACTTGACTGTTTTTTCAGCTTATCATTGTAATTAATTTTAATAATGAGCTAACATCATATCTGCAGTTCAACTGAATCATATTCGTTCTTTAGGCGGAAAAGTCAAATATGAATCAGTTAAAGTATAGATATGCTGTTAGTTTGTTGTGTGAGCACTTAATGTTCTATGTTTCTATTACTGTGCCCTGCCCCGGACAGTTGGAGAGAAGAAGAAGAATTAGTAGAATCAGATGTAGGGCAACTTCAGTGCGCTCCACTTAGGCTCAATGCCATTTTCTAATTACGTTAATTGTTCATAACATGACGTTTTTGTTTGTTGTTGTTGTTGTCTTCTTTTGAGGAGCTGTGTGGTACGAAATCGTTTCCCCGAATACACAACACAACAGCATTGCCCACACAGACACCCCCAGAGTACACACAGTACACACGCACACACAGGAACAGATCTCCGTCATGGATCTGTGTGGATTGCTTGTGGCTTATTTTAGCTGACTTTAAGTTTATGAAGAATTACGATGAAGGCACTTAAATGAATTGTTGCTGCGTATGCTGCGCGTATGTCTGGTCCATAAAAATTTTATGACCCATTGATAGTGCGAACGAATCTGGAGAGGCATAACAAAAAACCCACCCACCTTCAGCCCGCTCGCATGTCCGCCCTTGCGGCCGCCCACCTTGTGCCGTGCGGCGCAGGTGAAGCAGGTGAATCAGGTGAAGCAAGTTTGACAGTTGATTTTGAATTTGATTGAAGCCAAGTGCAATTGGCTGGCTGGCTGGCTAACTGACTGACTGGCCCCACGATCTTCGGCTGAGCAGATTGTTTATGGCATTTCGCAAGCATCGTTTGGCATCCATTAATCATGACTGGAAACTGCGCCGATGCCTAGCCGATTTTTATTGTTTTTTAAGCAACCCAACGAGAGGCAGCACTTTCAGCTTTTCTCATTTTCATTTTCTTCTCATCTCTCTTTCTCTCTCTCTCTCTCTCTCCCTTTTTGTTCTGTTTTTAAGTCCGTCAGCTTCTATTTTCATTTAATAGACATATTTGCTTGCCTCGGAAAGTTTTGCGCTTTGTTTATTTGTTGAATCAGCGCCGTCAAACCCATAACAACAATACGCGCAGCCACATCCACGTATTCTCCTCGTCCACATTCACATTCACATGCACATCCACTTCCACGTCCACGTCAGTGTTGGTAATGTGTTAACAGAGCAGATAAGTCGGAGACTGGTGCGCAAACATTTTGACAACTCGTGAACTTTAGGACGCCAGTCAGAAAAGAGAAACAACTTCGCACAGTGGTCCGCATAAACCATAAAAATCAATCCAAGCACATTCACAAAATTATGCCGAAATCTCTGCAGCCACTCAGAGAACTTAACGCAAAATAACTCTGAAATGTTTTATAAACAAACAAAAATAAATAAAGTGCCAAGCAGCGATTAGTCCACATACGTAACACCAGAGAGCAGAGGAACTGGAGCGCTAAAAAGCTAAACTGCCTGCCAGTGGGATATTCAAATGATTTCTTGATAAGTCTATTAAAATATTCGCTTTAAGCAGTAGAAGCCGAAAGAGTTCAAGTCCGTTTTATAATTAGTTAAGAATTATATTATAAATGAATACATATTATATTTTATGAAATTTTAATTTTCCTTTAATATTGAAAAAAAAAAATATTGTTATTTATGTCTTCATAAATTATTTTAATTTACTGTTTGTTAATATAATATTTAAATAATATAAATAAAAATAACTAAATATTTATTCAAAAAGATTTTAGTACATAGCAGATATGATAAGAAATTTAAATAAATACTCAAGATTGATGAGCTCAACCAGTATTGAGGAACTACTACTTTATTTATGTTAAATGGCATTAAATGTATATTTCAAACAGTATTTAGATTTACTTAGATATATTTTTTAGCATGTAATTTTAATATATTTTTTGTATACATTTTTAATATTTTTTTTTTTTTTTTTTTTTGTCATCCTGTAATTTATTTTAATGAATTTTGTAATTTTCTTTAATCATAAGAAATAACAAAAATGCATTAATATTTTTTCATGATTCATTCTCCTATGGGCAATTGAAAGGGTATACAAACTTCGTTATCGGCTGAAGAGAAGCTCAACCTTGTCACATGCTGAGATACGTTTGTGGGTTGTGTGTGAGGGCGTTTGCTTGGCAGCCGAGGCGCCGTCCGAGCGATCGCCAGCAGCACGAGATTAACACGCCATGCTCTAAATTCTGCTGACTGTTGACTGACTAAGCTTTTGGTAGCAAATGCTGCCACTGCTTCTGCTGCTTCTGCTGCTGCTGCGAGTCGACAGAGCGCTGTGAAATGAAATCTGTTTTATTGTATTTGAGAATGATTAGCCGGCTAGATACGCAGACGAGGCGTTATTACGCGAACGTGAAGATGGAGCTGAAGATGTGAGCCCCCGGAACGGACTCAGTATGCAAAGCCAGATGACACGATCAACTGAGCAACCGAGCCACTGTGAAACTCTGCGCTATATAAAGTGGCACAGTTTTTACGAGCCTGCGACTTTTGGGTCGACAGTTTGTTACCTGCCCTGCCCGTGGCCCGTGGCCCGTGGCCCGTGTGGCCCGCGGAGGCCCGTTGTGGCCTAGCCCAACAAGCAAGCAGAGCATGGCCAGCGAGACAAAGTCGCTAACCTTTTTTGGGGTTTTATCGCTGGGCCAGAGAAACACATAAAAAACAACAAAATAAGAAGAAGAAGAACACAACACACAGATGACAAGTTTGTCGCGTGTAAACAATTTGCGGTTGTCCAAAAAAGGCGGCGCGGGTGGTGAGAGACACAGAGAAAGAGAGCGCTAGAGAGGGAGAGATAGAGAGCGAGCGAGGCTGTTGTGGAGCATTGCGATATCAGTAGAAACGGATATCAAGAGAAATAATGCCTTTACTTGGTAGGCGGTGTAGGCGTTAACAGTTGGCGCTAATATTCTATGCACACAAGATGTTGAGGTAGGCATAAGAGAATTTAAGGAGAGAATAAAATGCTCTTCTATGTGTATTTAAATTTTTTGTTTTTTATTTTTATTAATTGTATTATTTTTAATTAATTTCTAGTTATATATGGAATCCTGTATTTGATATAAAGTTTGGAATTTACATAGATGAGGTTACATTTCATAGACATTTCGGGGCATAAATCTATTCTTCTTTGTCATACATAAAAAAAATATAGAAATATATAATTATAATTACAATTGAGGCTTTAAATAATTAATTTAATCTTCTAAGATATTTAAGAATCATAGAACTACTTAATATATATAAATAAAATAGAAGAAAAAAATAATTTCATATTATTCTGACTAAAAGAAAACGGAAAAAAAAATCAAATTCGTTTACAAATTCAGCTTCTTCTTTAAGAAATTCATAGAACTCTAAATTCGCCTAAGCAAAAAGTTAATAGATCTGATACTAGAAACCACAACTAGGCACTACTTGTAGCTAAAGCTGTGCACACTTGGTGCACACACAATTGGCGGCAACTGTAGGGGCAGTGGGCAAAGCACACAGTCGTACGCGCAGTACATTCACATATCTACAGATACATTAGAAAATATCTCAAAAAATCAACAAAATAACAGCGACGTCGACGGAGACAGCGAGCAGCGAGCAGCGGCGTCAGCGTTGCTGTTGTTGTTGTTGTTGCTGTTGTGAATGTTGCTGCTGCTGTTGTTGTTGTTGTTGAGCGTACAGAACGCGCATGAGTGAAATACATTTTCACGCTTCTAAACAGAGCAACGGCAACAGAAGAGACTTTTTGACTGTGACAACAACAACAACAACAACAATCAGAAGAAGAAGAAGCAGCAGCAGCAGCAGCAGAAGAACCATTCATAGGCTATATGCCGGCATTTGTGCTCCCGATGCCAAACGCAGACGCAGATCAGTCAAGAGTCAGAGCGGAGCCCGCGTCGATCGCAGTCGCATTCGCAGTGTCCGGACGTAGACGCAAAGAGACGTATGACGGCGATGCCGTAGTAGTTGATCGCGAAGCGCTTTTCGCCAAACAAACACGAAAAGTGTGCGCCACTATTTTCAAATCCCGCAGAGCGTCGCGAGCTGTGGCCGGCAACGGAACAGAATCAGCGAGTCCCGATAAAAGTCAGCGCACCCAAAATTCGCAGCACCAACACCAAACGAAACATACAACAACAATAACAACAACAACAATATCGCGAGTGTGTCTTGTGAGAGTTCGTTCAACGTCGCGAGTTTTTGTGTTTTATTTGTGCATTTTTTGTCGATCGGGTTCCCAGGGCCGAAGAGCATGGGAAAAACTGGCTAAGGATACGGCAACGCACAGGCAATCATCGGGAACAGAACAGCCAGCTGAAGGAGAAGAAGAAGAAGAAGAACCAACAGAATAACAACAAACATACAAAAATACAGAAACCAAAAACGAAAAACGAAAAACTGAAACTGAAACTGAAACTGGAAGCTGAGCTTCAGCTCTCTTAGCCGAGGCACTGCGCTTTGATTAAAGCGCGCGTTTAATTTCATTTTTTACGCTACTCCAACGAGAAGAAGAAGAAGAGTTTTGGTTGTTGTTGTTGTTGTTTTTTTGGTGCGGCTCCACCCTTCCAACTATTTTTCAACATTTTGTGCTTTGATTCGCTGTTCACATTTGGGGCCCTGGCCAACTAGCCAACTGGCCTGGACACGACAACAACAACAACAAAACAACAACAACAGCAACAGGCAGAACATCGTCGTCGACTCCTGCGCTGGCTGGCTCCTTGGGCGCTGCTCAGTACGCCGGCAGCTTTCTCCGTGTGCGTACCAAACAGCGCAGCAGCTGCGCCTGCGTTCAAAATAAAACCTGAAGTAACCAAAAGTTGTAACACTCAACAGATCATCATCAGCAACATCATAATGATGATCTTGAGCTCTTTGTGATCCCCAA
Organism: Drosophila navojoa; assembly: GCF_054131105.1. Taxonomy (NCBI): domain Eukaryota; kingdom Metazoa; phylum Arthropoda; class Insecta; order Diptera; family Drosophilidae; genus Drosophila; species Drosophila navojoa. The sequence continues at coordinate 15,110,819 of NC_142891.1, read as the reverse complement.
ACGCTGATCGCTGATTGCGGATCGTCGATCGTTGATCGTGGATCGTCGATCGTGGATCGCCCGATCTCTGATCGATTTTCGCGCCGCCACGTTTTTGTCGCCTGTGCTCAGGCATTGGAGTTCGTCAAGTGCCTCCGGCCTGAGTTTGCGCCACGTCTGAACTGAAAGTATCTGAGCGCTTGACGCTTGATTAATTCGCTCGTCGGCAAAGCTGAAACTTCATTTCATTTAGTTTTGTTTTTGCATTTGTTGTGCTGGCTCGTTTTGCGAAATATTCAAATAAAAACACATCTCGTACTCGCATTCGTACTCGCACTCGCACTCGCACTCGCATTCATCGCGGCCGCAATAAAAAATACCTTTAACTACCTGCCCAAACACTGAAACAACAACAACAACAACAACAGCAACAACATTAACCAACAACAACACTCGAGACTGGGCCACATTTGTTGTTGCCGCTATTGCGGCTTCGGAGCGATATGCGGTTATTCATGGTAATTGCAATTTTAATATTTGCAATGCCAATGACGGGATTCGGCTGGTGAGTTCTCCACTTAGAATCTACTAAAACAACAACAACAACAAGTTAAATTTCCTATATTAAGTGCTTAACATATCGTTAAGAGCAAAAAAAAGTACAAAACAGATTTGCGGCTTTATTTTAAAGTTTCTTGGTGCAATTAAATCCACATTTTATAGTAAAAGTCTTATTCAAACAAATTTGTTTTTTATTTTTGTTTATGGTTTGATTTTGTTATTTGTTGATTAAATAAATTTATTGCATTTTTTTTATGTATTTATTTTATTTTATTTTATTCTATTTTATTTTATTTTATTCTATTTTATTTTATTTTATTTTATTTTATTTTATTTTATTTTATTTTATTTTATTTTATTTTATTTTATGCTCTTACTTTCGTATTATTTCTAATGCTTTTTTTATATTTTTTTAAATTTAAATAATGAACTATCGTAACTATAATACAGAATCTGAATCTGAGTCCAGAATAGTTCTATCTAATGAAAAAGAGAGATTGGCAATGGAATGCGGGTACGGGGCTGAGGGGCTGATATGAAACAGCTGTTTCACAAGCTCGAGACGCTATATCTCGGCGGTAAATGCGAGATTAAGAAGCAATCTTGAGATATAGTAGCCGGCTCTATGAAAAGGTTTTATTGATCTTATCATATGCCTAAAAAAGAGATTTGATGCACTTTTAGCTTGAATTATTCCAAACGCCACTAACTCATAATAATGGAAACCATAATAATAGAAATATATACCAATGTATTGCTATTTTATTGTACTTATGGGAGGGATAGGTCTCTAAACAAACAGTTTTATTATTATTATTTTATAATTACTTGAAACTGCTATCGCTGATCGTTCAAACTGAGATCAACATGGTATTGTATATATATAATATTATATAAACACATGCATATGTGCATTTATGTACGTATTTATAAATGTATATATATAGCAACTGCCAGTGGCAAACCCATTGAAGCAAAATATATGTTTCAGTTGCGTCAAATTCAATGCCAAAAGCCCCATTACAAACGCTGATCTTCACTGTGTCAGATCTCATCAATACATAAGCTCGAGAGATTGGCGTAACCGTTTCCGGTATTGGGTATGGCCGTATAGCTATCGGGCTATCGGGCCATTGGGGCATAGGGCGGGGGTATTTGGCGTACATATGCTGCTGCTGCTGCTGCTGCTGCTGCTGCTGTCGCCGTTTGCTGACGACAACAAAAAGTGAATCGAAATAGGTAGAAATTGCATGCGACATGAGCGCTACGCGCTTTGAGGTGAGTCAAAGCCAAAGCCAAAAGCGAAAATTCGGCCAGAGCCAATCGAGCGAGCGAGCGAACGATGTTGCCAGCGAGGGACCTTCAAAATGTGACGTTTGATTTAGATTTAATTACATGGCAATTTTTTTTTTTCACCGTAAACAAGTAAAACTGTCCTAAAGGGAGTGATGCACTAGGAGATATCAATTATTTTGAGCAGATGGCAATATTTTAATTTAGTAGAAGCAATTTAAATCGATATTATTATTGATTATTCGGTTAGTTCGAATTTACATTCGAATTAGATATATTAGGCAGAGTTTAAAGAGATTATTATATAGTTGTCTAGATAGATGTGCAATATGATATATTTCAGAAATTGATAGATAGATAATAGATATATAATATTGCAGAGCTATAGCAATACGAAGAAAAACTAGAATATGACAATATTTTCTTATTGTTAATCTACTCAAATACTTAAGTACAATCATATAACTATTTAAACGAACTAACATTATAGTCATTTCATATATCATATATGTAAATGCATTCGAATCCAATTGGAATCCAATAAGACACAGTTATCCAATTATACCCCTTTTACAACGTTTTATGTGCCGAGGGTAGTGAAAGAGCTAAAAGTGCAGCCAAAATAAATAAAAAAGAAACACCCCCCCGCCCCGAGTGACACCTCGAGCCGGGCAGCATTTGAATTTATGCGCGAAATTACAGGCCAAGATAAATAAAATGAGACAAAATAAATGAATAGCATGATGGGAGCAGACATCAAATAGAATGAAAAGTGTCGCACAGCAAAGCCAGCACAGATGGACGATGGGCGGTGGGGCAGAAAGGCTAGGCCGGTGCATAGGCTATGCCACTTTGCCAAAAAGTGTTTGCCAGCAAAGTGGCATCAATGAATCGAAATCTGCTGCCCGCAGGGGTAGAAAAATTGTCGCTGTCAGCGGCAGCGACGATCGCAATGCCTCGACTTTTGGCGCAGGCATTTGTCATGCCATGTACACAGTCGGGCGATCTCTGTTGGGGGGCGTGACAGGGGCACTGGGCTGGGCGGCGTGGGCGTCGCGTGGCGTAGACTGCATGACGATCGCGAGAGTCCGCTCATTCATTTTATTTGAGTTGTGTGCAACTGGGCGCAGCAGCCGCCACCGCCAAAAGAGGCCACCTGCAACATTAAAGCGTTAACGCTAGGGCTGGAGGCGGGGGCTGTGGGCGTGGCGGGTGGACAACTGTGCCTATATAGATCCATTCGATTCAATTGAGAGCTATCGCAATAAATTAATTAAATAATTAGAGCTCAAGCTCAGACGTTTGATCTCGTTCATGTTGATAATGATGAAGATGATGATTATGACGAAGATCATAATGACATTGCTGTTAACGTACAAAAATGTCGAATGCGAATTTGTCGAGCCATAAGTTTAAAGGAAAGATTATGAGCATAAGAGGCTGGTCGGCTATCAAGAGAATATTAAATTCTGGATTATATGGATTCCAAAGAAATACTAACATATAAATGAAGCGTAGGTTTAAGTCTTTAACATACGCATTTGGTTTGTTTAATTTAGTATAACACTATTATATTGTATTAATGTGTACTATGTACATGTACTTTATAAAGAAATTTCTTTGGAATTCTCATAAAATAACCCTGACATTCAATAAAAACACAGTCTTCGATAAGGATAATTATCGTTGTTTACATTGATCCATAGAAATCTGTAAATTTTGCAATTTTTGCAATTCGTTCTCTCTCTCTCTCTCTCTCTTCACCTATTCTCTCTCCCTCTACCTCCCTCTCTCTCTCTCTCTCTCTCTGTGTCTGGTTTTATAGACCGAAAGATCTACTCGGCTGCTTAGATGTTTTGTATGCGTTATTTTCCAGCCAAATGCACTAAATCAAACGATCATTCAGATGATAATCGATGAGTGGGGCAGACGTGCAGCACGATGTGGCGTTAAATGAATGGAAATTCCATTGGCCACAGCAGCCGAAACCAATTACAGCGAACTTACAGCAAATTCGCAGCTGAATGCTGTCTGGAATTTAATTAAAAACAGAGCTGCAAAATGATGAAAATCTCATAATTTATGAATAACAATTTGATTTCGAATAAAATGAGCTCATTTCCGTTCACTTGATTCGCTTGACATTTGCATTCGGGTATTGGTTCGGTCTATTTTTGGTTGCTAGTTTCCTGCTATTCATTCATTCATTCAATAAGACACACACACACACACGCATACACATGTACATACTTGATTTGAATTGAATACTCATTCATTCAGAGGGTTCATTCATAGTCGGTTTTTGGCACTCACAGCATGCGAAATGGCTATTAAAACCCGCCAGGGCTTTAATGGGTTAAACAGCACACACACACACGCATGCAGATCATTCAGTGTGTGGCAGTGGGCACTTAGTCTCAAGCTGTGTGTTGGCTGCGTTTGTTGCTCCAACATCGTCGCTCTGGGAGGCGGCATCAACAACATTGCGCATACGCCGCGTGCTCCGTGTCAGTGGAGCAAAGCCATCGAAAATTGGCACACTTGCTGAGATGGCCAGAGCACTTAGACTAGATTAAGTATAAGTATATGCCTCCCACATACAACAGCCCCAATATGTGATTAAGTTAGCCGCTGGCTAACGAGCGTACAACTCGGCCAATTGCCAAAATTTAATGCAGACGACTTGATTATGAAAGACTCTGGCATCCCGATGGGAGGGAAGAGTGGGCGGGCGGCTGGTCACAGCTTTCGGCACTTGCCAAGTGAGATGCGATCGAGATGAGAGATACGCTGGGATCACTCGAGCTAGTTACCCGAGCCGAGTGCTCGTCGCATTTGGCACGGGCGCGGGCCGCTTCTTCTGCTTGCTTTTTAATTAAAACTCATGCAATTTGTTTATTTTGTTAATTTGTCTTTGCGCCTCTGTCACGTTGACAGATGCGTGCCTCGAACGCTGCATCATAATTAAAACGCATGACCGCGGACAAAAGAAAAGAACCGAAAGACAAAGCGAAATGCGACAAAACAGACATGGGTCAAGTTGAAGGACTGACAAGAGAGGCCCTAGACCCTGGCCCTGTCCCGGGCACCGTCCCTGGCTCTCTCTCTCTCTCACTGTGCCTGGGCCAAGTTAACTAGCAAATGTTCTTGTCATCCAATAGAGCTCACAGATTTGAGTGATTTGATGGGGATGTCAGCTGAGATAATCAAAGCGAGTTCATGGAACCTTTGCGTTGAGTACGCTCTATGAGTAAAATGTAATAAAGCTCAGCTCAGATTCTAAACAAAGTGATTGAGCTGATACTTTGGTCGACTGCTGTATGCCCTTTAGATGCTAGCTAGTACTAGACTATTTTATTGTTGGATTTTAATATTAGATTAATATTTAATATTAGATTTCTTTCTGGCATACATTTAATACTCATCGAGATGTTTTTCGTTGCTGCATTAGAAGGATTTATGACGAATTAACCAAAAATTATAGACTTTCGAGCATTTACATGCTGACAAGCTCCCGACTGGTGGCAACAACACATACCCTATTAAATTGTAGTTATGGCCACATTTACACACACTCACACACACTTAAATTGGCTTCAAAACATGTTCATCTAATGTCACATAAATTTGTGGCATAGCTCTAAGCAGACTCGGACTTTTCACAGTCGAGTCCATTTTAGCCACAGCCTGGGCACGTGATTTAGCAAAGCTGAAGCCTGCTCCTCGACATGGACATGGTCATGTGCGCGTCCGAGTGGCAACGCCTATTTGAGCCGTAATTAAGTTAAACGCTGTCGCAAGCACCAAGAGATTGATGTCGCCTTTGTCTTTGTGGACGGCAGGTCGTGGCTCCCAGGGCTTTTAGCTGGTTAAATGGCTGTCAAATAGTAAATATGCCTGAATTATTAGCCAGCCTGCCGGCAATTGGACATGCGCATGCCCCAGAGCCTGGGAACGAACGCCGAACAGCGCATTCCAACGGCAGATGATTATTCCAAGAGCTCAAATGATATTTTATGGGTGTGTGTGTGTGTGTTTTTTTTTTTGCTAAAAGGCGGCGCCTGCGCACAGTGGTGCATGTTAATTTGCTAATTGTGAAATGACAAACGGAAAATAAATATAAAGAAGGTGCCAAAAAGCAGCATGCGGCGCCCGCCCACGTTGAGCTCAAGCACAGGCACAAGCACGAACTCGAGTCGAACCGCACCCACCAGACCAGACCAGATCTGGGCTGGCTCTAGCTCATGCCAACACCTTTTTGGTGGCATTTGCCGCCGCCGGCTGCCTGCCTTAGACCGGCTGACTGGCTGGCTAATCAATTGTCAACGCCGCCGCCCACATCAAACGCTGCCAACCCCAGCCGCAGCAGCTCCAGCCGCTGCTGCAGCGGCTACCCCTTTGTCCGGCTGTGTGCACAAGAGATCAGCACTTGCGCTGAGGCATTCTGTGGACAAATATTTGTGCGCGTAAATTGAAAACTGACCAGCCACAACAGCACTTGACTTGGCAGTGGCACTGGCACTGGCACTGGCACTGGGACTGGCCAGCGCGGCCCGAAAGACGCGGCCCAAACGCGATCTGTTGACCAACTGAGCGAGCGAACGGCCATTCATTCAGTTGTCAACGCTTTGTTTAAATACTTTGCCACTCGCATGTTGACAAGTGGTTTAAGTCGTTGATTTGTTTACACAGCAACGCACTCGGCGCAGTCAGTGGCACCTCGCAACGGCCCCCGGCCCGCTGCAGGGGGGCAACTGGGAACTGACGGCGACTCACGAAAATGAGTCAATCAAACGCAGTTGCATCCATTGTGAATGTCTATTTACATAGAAAACAAGAGGGAAAGGTATTCCAATCGAAGAGTTGACGAATTTCAAATACTCTATCCAATTAGAAAGAAATCTATATGAAAGTTGTATAAATGAAATTTACCTGCTTTGGTAATTTAATTAAAATATTTATAAATATTTTAAAATTACTATATAAGCATTTATAAAAAATTTAAAATATTTTTTTATATTCTCAATTAAATTATAAAATTATTTAAAATATAATTAACTTTATAGAACGAAAATATTTAATTAACAAATAGAAATTGAACAATTGAATTCAACTGCCCTCTTCAAAAAATAAATAAATATAAATATTAATAATAAAAATATTCTAAAAGTATAATTATAGAAAGAAAAAATATATACATATACAAATAAAAAATAATAATAGAAAAAATTTAAAAATATAAATATAAATAATAATAAAAAAAATGTATATAAATAATAGCTTATAGTTATTTATATGATCTTATTTTAATTTATATCAAAAAATAATGATTAATATTAGGATTAAAATAGTTCTTTGTTCTCTTGCCCATATTGGAATAAAATTAATTTATAAATCTCTATATGTATATCTAACATTTCTAACAAACAGAATCCTATAGTCTAGCATTCTCGAATTTTAGTGTATCGCACAGCTGAGAGCACTGGACTATGGCTGAGATTGGCGTGGCTCTGGGTTGGGTATGGGAAATTTCAACCACTTGTCAGTGGCTACCATCAAACCGGGCACTTTGATCAAAGAAAAAAATCACTGAAAATCCATTGAGGCCTATAACGACACCAACAACAGCAGCACAAGCAACAGCAACAGCAACAACAGCAACAACAACAAGAACAAACTGCAATAGGGGCACACTTGGAGTCGCTTCTTCTGGCTGTGTGAAAGCAAAATAAAGATACGTCGCGGCCAAGTGTTGCCTGTTGCCAGTTGCCAGTTGTGAGTTGCCTGGACTGGGATCTGGGACTGAGGCAGACTGAAGTTGTTTAGTTGTTTCAAGTTGCCGACAGCTGCGCTGCTGGCGTTGCTGCATGCTGCCAACGGCTGCTCAGACTGCTGCTGCTGCTCGGGCTGCTGCTGCTGCTGCTGTTGTTGCTGGCAGGCAAACTTCAACTTCAAAAACCAAAAAGTGTCGAACGAGTTGGCCACATCGGCAGCATCATCGTCATATCGGCCTCGGCTATTTTCCGCTTAACCAAAACTCCCCGTGTTTGTTGTTGTTGGTATTTAATATTGTTGTTGCTGCTGCTGCTGCTCTTGTTGTTGTTAGTGGTGGTGGTGTTTGCTGTTGTTGTCTGTTGGCAACTTGTGTGGTTACGCGCTCTGCACGCTTGAAAGGTGTTTGAGTTTGAGTTCTTTAGATCTCTCCAGTCATCAGCGCATCGACTTCGAGATCCAAATCATTGCGATCTCATCATCATCATCATCATCAGCATCAGCAACATCATCATCATCATCATCGTTCGCCAGCCAACTTCAATTGTTTTTAGCTTAGTGGTGCTGTTGTTGTTGTTGTTGTTGTGCTTACAAGCGCGTCTATCATTTATGCTCTTCTCTGTTTGACTTTTGGCGGCCCAAGCGTTCACTTGATGTTGTTGCAGCGCATCTCTATATATATATATATATATATATATGTGTGTGTGTGCGTGTGAGTGCGTGTGCCTGCTCTATTTGTTTTCGAGATTTTGTAGCTATTAAGTTGTCATAATCTCACTTGGCTCGCATCGAGATCGAGTGATTGCCGCAGGCAAAGCAATAGCTAAATATAGAGATGGAACATTTGATAGGGCAGCACGACAGAGACAAGGGCAAGGCCCACCAGGTGGGCATACATATACATATGTATGCTATCCAGGTGGGCAATTTTTTTAGGGGCCAGCAGAACGGCTTACTAATGCGATGCTAGAGTCTGATATGGGAAATATGTGCTGAAATCGAACTGACTTTTGATATATATACATATCCGAATTATAAATTTAATATTTCTATATGAGATCAACATATATCTTTATAAATTTTTGCTAATTTTCTGACATGATATACTACACTAAAAAGTTAATTTAATATTTATGTATGAAATCAATTTGTTTAATATACATTCTTCTTCTGCTTCTTTACCATATATTCTCCTTAAACAAAAATTGAACAGAGCTCTGATTGTCGTCTAACGGAGCATTGCAATACAGAATTCTTTGATTGTTTTATTTTTTGTTTTACTATATATATTTCAAAACATCATTTTAAATTCATTTCAAATGTATTATTATTATTTTTTTTTTTAATGTAATAATTAACAATTCTTGATATTTGGCTATTTCATTTCTCCTTTCTTTATACATTTTTATACGTCCTTCTGTATCTTAGCTAGCCCTATTTGATGAAGCAAACATATTTTCTTTAAGGCTCTATTTAAATTTTAATTTTTTTCATTTATTTTATTACTTGTATTTATATGTCATAGTTATAGATAGATATTGTACAAATTATCAAATATCAAACGAGCTATCAATATTTCAACAGCATTTTCTTTTAAAGTGCCAATAAATTATGGATATTATTCACAGCCAAATGAGTAATTAGACACACAAATTCTCATAGCACTGCAGTTCTAGAAGAGTTAAGCTAGTCATTGAAAACGACTCTGTTCTATTTGCTAGCATTGGTGAACGATAAGCCAAATGGTGAAATATGTGTGATAGGTCGCAAGGGCTTGGCTCTGCGGCCATATCAGCTGTTTGTCATCAATGAATAACTGGGATAACTGGGCTGTGGAGGGTCTAGCTCATTTTGAAGTTGCCGATTCGGCGGGGCTGAGTCAGTTGCTGACACAATAATTGTTAAAAATAACGCAAATTTCTGGAAACAACAGCAGAGAGATAGGTTGTGAGAGAGCAAGAGGGAGGCAGATGGCCACACATCAATCACAGACTCGATTCCGTCTCCCAGTAGCTGGCTGAGGCATTCGGTTAGCCCGACTCCCCGCTAAAAACATAAACTTGCAGCTTAAATTGCGCAAAGTTCACGAGCAAAGCAAATTTCACGCGAATATGCAACAACAACAACAACAACATTAGCAGCAGCAGCAGCAGCAGCGAACGAAAAAACAATTGAGCTATTAAAAAGTCATAAATCTGAAATGGAAAAACATAAATCAGCGCCAAAGGCGCGCACACAAAAACAATTTAAACGCCGAAGGTGAATCGGGGGCGAGATGGGGCTGGGCGGCAGTTGCGGGTGGTGCAACACTCGAGCCTGTGGGCAGTGGCAGCCGCAGTGGCAGCCCTGCAGCAACGACAGTGGCTGCTGCACCCACATTGTACGCTGCACGTAATTATTAATTTTCCAGCTAAATTAAATTTTAACGCTGCTGCTCCAAATGGCATTCAAAATGAAAACGAAAATTGCATCGATTGAGAAAATTGACGGGGGAAAATCATGTGGGTTGAGTGTGAGTGCGTGTGAGTGTGTGTGCGTGTGTTTGCTTTTCTATTGTGTGTGTGAGTGGGGCCAGAATTTTATTGAGCGCCGCCGCTTCGCTTATAACAATAAACAAACCAATTGCCAACTGTGTGACTGTGCCTCTGTCTCTGTGTGTGTGTGTGTGTGTGTGTGTGTGTGTGTGGGAAGTGCATGCGTGTTTTGGTGTGTGCTGCGCCACATTGCGCATACGCCGCATCGGCCGCATCGACCGCTGCTATTTAGTTCAACTGCCGCACTATTTAGACGCCGTGTTTTCCTTATTCTGGGCAAATAAACGAAACTTTTTAGCTGCCAGCATAAATAAGCGCAACTATTTTTAATGAACTTGCCTGCTGAATGATGCGAGCAGCGACTATTTGCCATCTCGTGGCGCCACACGCAGCGCCCCGGCGAAAATTCATATAGAGCCTAAATAGAGAGTATTGAGTGCCAGATTTTTGGGTTTCCAATTAGCTGCATGAAAAGCGAAAACAAATATAAATTTACTCGCTAATGCATTATCCACTTAATTGCTTTAACAAGTGCTCATTGCTCATATATTTTTTTGTTATTGCTATTGCAGGCGTGTTGTAATATATATTTCACTTTTCTTTTGCATATTCCAGGGCCGAGGGCACCAACATTTTACTCGATCCAAATCTAATGTGCAAAAAGTCTCGACGTCTGCGCGGCAAGCTGGCTGACATCTGCCGGCACGACTCGGCGCTGCTCAAGGAGATCATCAATGGGATCAACCTGGGCTTCCGCGAATGCGAGTTTCAGTTTCGCAATCGTCGCTGGAACTGCACGGTGCTGCGCAAGAGCATGAGGAAGATCTTGATGCGCGGTAAGTGGACAGACTAAATGCTAGCCACTAGTTACAGATGCAGATGGAGATGCAGATGGCGATGCTGGGCGACAAAAAGGGCAAACAGTCGGACAGTCGGACAGACGGACCGTCAGACGGCCTGTCAACACTTGCTGACTCAGAGTGCAGTTGGGGCCAGGGCAAGCGAAAGACTTGCTGCCTAATTACAGCCAAAGCCTGAGCTCGACTCCGAGGCTGGCGAACTGTCAGGCGACCGGCGACCGCATCATCCATCAAGTTGCATAATAAAAATGTTGCGCCCGCTGATGAATAGCGCCTGAAAGGAGCCTACAAAGCTGTCAATTTTAATAAATTATTGCCCGAAATGCTCAAAAGGCACCCTGCTCCTTGCTCCTGGCTCCAGCGGCTCCAGCGGCTCCGGCTGCTGCTGCACTTAATGACAACAATGCGCAAACAAAACACATACCAAATTATCTGCAATAAATTCCATGGCAGCGGATTAAAACTGCGTCCCTGTCAAGCTGTCAGCCAGCAAGAAGGAAGCCTCGCCGTCTCTCTCTCCTCCTCTCTCTCTCTCACTGCTGCTGACCATGTAATGCCGTTGCCCATTTGGGGTGGTGACTGTCCGAAAAGACATATCACCTGTCCACATCGCTCCGATCCACTCCGATCCACTCACGCCGATCCACTTCACTCACTCCACAGCGCTCGCATTACATATGCAAATCGTTGGTCGATGTGGTGCGATTACAACTGTGATCGCGTTTTCGATTTCATTAAACGTGACTGCAATGCAATGCAGCCGATGACAGCGACTCAGCTTAGCTCGACTCATTTGCATAGAGAGCAATCAGCGATCGGTTATCGAGGCGGGCAATAAATCATTTTGTCACCAGAGCTGACAAATTGACATCAATCATGCGACGACCCGCTAGCGGACAGCCCTAATCAGCATTAGCAGCGTGTCTAAATAAACGATTAATTATCGATCTCTGACACCGCTACGTTAATCGTCGCTTAAAACAGCGCTTAAATCAATTAAATGCCAATTAAAGCCGCCGATAGCCATGCCAAACACATGCATCCAGTTGGCTTAACTAGGTGCTGGGTCTAGACCAGACGGGTTGGGGCGTTTGCTAATGAGGTTAGCTGTAAGGCAACATATTCATAGCATATATATTTAACAAACAACAACAACAACAATTTTTTAAAAATCGTATGAAACTTATGTATTATACAAATTTAATATAATGAAATTTTGTTTTTGTTTTTAAGATATCTCCCTAGTCATTATAGACCTCATCAAACTGCCCTTTGACTAACCTTTGCTATCATCTCCGCACAGATTCCCGGGAGACGGGCTTTGTGAATGCCATAACAGCGGCAGGCGTTACCTATGCAGTGACCAAGGCCTGCACCATGGGCCAGCTGGTGGAGTGCTCCTGCGACAAGTCGCACATGCGCCGCAATGGCGGCCAGCCCCAAATGGTGAACGCAGCAACGGCGGAGGCAGCGCTCGAGCGGCAGCAGCAGGCGGCAATGCTGCGCCAACAGCAGCTTCAGCTGCCACAGCGCAGCCACAGAAACAGCAGCAGCAGCAGCATAACGGATTATTCGCTGGACAGACAACGCAACGGGCATCGGCCGGGCGGCAGGCGGGGGCGCCGCAAGTTCTGGGACAACATCAAGTTCCCGCAGGGCGAGTGGGAGTGGGGCGGCTGCAGCGACAATGTGAACTTCGGGCTGCGGCACTCGCGCGCCTTCCTCGACGCCAAGCAGCGGCAGCGACGCAGCGATCTGGGCACACTGGTCAAGCTGCACAACAACAATGCGGGCAGACTGGTAAGCAGAGCTTGACGAAGAAACTTATCAACTCATGAAGCCAGTGCTATTTATTGTCTTAGAGAGAAGGTATAAAAACTGAGTGTATCTAGCTTTAGTATAACTAGGATACTCTCTGATCTGATTCAAAAGCTCTAAGTGATTTTGTGTCTATAGAACAAAAAAATTATCATGATATTGAGATGATGAAGTAAAGAGATATATGAAATGTAAATATAGAAATTTTCATGGGACAAAGGCAATCATATATAAAAGGTTCTTTGGGGAATACTTCTGTTGACGGTAAACGTATTTCATTCAAAATTTTATTACATAAAAGTGAGAAGCGTTCTCATTAATTGATATTGAAAAGTCTCTAAACTTTCTATCCACCTTCTCTTCATGAACTTTGGCAGGCGATACGCGATGCGATGCGCTTGGAGTGCAAATGCCATGGACTGTCCGGGTCGTGCACGGTGAAAACCTGTTGGCTGAAGATGCCGCCGTTTCGTGAGATATCGGCACGACTGCGCGATAGGTACGATGGGGCGCGCAAGGTGGCGCTACGGAACGATGGCAACAGCTTTATGCCCGAGACGCCGCACACGAAGCCGGCGAACAAATACCAGCTGGTCTATGCCGACGACTCGCCCGACTTTTGCACAGCGAACCCGAAGACCGGAGCGCTGGGCACCCAGGACAGGGAGTGCAATGCCACCTCGACGGGCCCCGACAGCTGCGATCAGCTCTGCTGCAGTCGGGGCCACAAGCATCGCGTCGTTACCGAGTGGACCAACTGCAACTGCGTCTTCAAATGGTGCTGCGAGGTGACGTGCGAGAAGTGCCTGGAGCACCGTGAGGTTAACACCTGTCTCTAGATGCGGCCGTGGCTGGGGGGGGGTACGGGTATTTGATTTTTGGGGTTTCAGTTTCGGCATAGTCATGAACACATTTGAAAGCTTTCCATTTCGCGTGATAAACAACAGTTTGAAACACACCATGTTTTGCTGCAGTCCACATTTAAGTATTAACTAACACTAGAGAGTAGGTGAAACAAAGAAAAACACACAATTTTATTTTAGCCAGGCTCTAGGCCAAACTAGCTGTAAATACTACTTATATATATCCTCAATAGTATGAACCATGTAAGCCTGTAAATAGTCGTAATAAAGAACATGCAAGAAAAACAAAGCAAATTATTGGAGCTTATATTATATTATAATACATCAAATGTTGACTTTAGTATTTTTTTAGTTACAGAGAAGAAAAGAAAATGTAGACTACAATTTGAAGTTACTCAAATTTATTAGAATATATTTCAAATCAACTTTAACTATATAGTGATAAATCTTTTTGTCTAATTCTCAGCTCTGCTTCTCGTATATGCATATGTATATTAAACACTCTAACCTTTCTAGATATTCCACTTTCTTAAGATTATATTTTATTGAAACGTCTCTGTTATTGAGACTCGTCTCATTTCTATTTGTTGAGCAGTTGGAGCAGTCAGCTTAGTAGATTTCAATTAATTGCAACAAATTGAATATCAAAGCAGGTAAAATGAAATAAACTTTGGCTTTATGCTAAACGGAAATGTATCTGAAATCGCTTTGCCCATTGATTGAAATCTGCATAAATGATTAAACGTAATTTAATGAAGACAACAGCACAAACCGATTGAAAAACAAGTTCAGCTTCGAATAGCTTTAGCTATTGCTGTATCTGTATCTGTATCTGTATCTGAAGCTGTATCTGTAGCTGTAGCTGTATCTGTAGCCATTCACAAACGAATTGTCAACTAACAGTAGCGCATATCTACATCTATATCTCTGTATCTCTGAGCCAGACCAATGGCTCTCCCATAAATTAACACAATTTTATTGTTGTCGACACGAGATTAAAATCTACAGAGATTTGCCTAAACAGCAACAAAACAAAAATCGCATCCGAACAAAAAACTGAAAATTGATTTGCCTTCGCGCATAAATTATCGTCCGATTGTTCGTTCATTGATTTGAATGCATAATTTCAAAAATCAAATAGATGTCGTCTAATGCATGTAATTAAATCCAGCAACGAAATCAATGAAAAAGTGATTGGGATGAGGATTAAGTTGAGCTGAGTTAAGCTGAGCTGCTTCAAGTCGAATTTATTTGTTTATTTATGAGTAATTCAGTGAAGAGAATTTTTACGTTTTTAGCAATTATTAGTTAATATGTAAACTAATATTTTCTCATATGTATATATATGAAATTGTTTATTTTATTTTTTTATTTTTATAATTATAATCTTAGAGATATTATTTTAATTTTTTTAATTTTTTACTAATATGTTTATTATATAAAAATTGTTGTATTATTTTTAAACAATTTTATTTCAATATAATTACTGCATATTAACATAATTTCTATATAAGCTTTGAAAGCGAAAATATATTAAAATATATTTTTATATTATTATTGCGAAAATCTTATGAAATTATATCCCATCTTAGACATAATACCCTTGCATATACTAATATCTTTTACATATTTATATACTTTTTAATTAGCAGCTGTTATAAGTGAGTTCCATTTGGAGCATATTTAAGCTAAGCCCACTCGACACTCAATCGGCCAAGAACTGCAGCTCAACTATTTCGAGTCGATAATCTCGGCTTAGCATCCGCGGTCCAAAGCTGGCTTAAAGTCTGATATTCGAACAACGCGGAGCCAAAAGATGCCCAACATGCCCGAATTCCATTCCATTTGCCTACTGACTGGGCCAGGTCAATCTCGGAGAAAAACAAGCCCATGCCAGCGATAAGATACAGCAGCAGAAGCAGCAGCAGCAACAGCCTCTTTGGCTCTACAGCAACAACTAATTAACAATCGCATTCATTTTATTTATCGTACAAATGCAAACCGCTTGACTTCCAAAACTGTATCTGCATGCATTTATAAGGCTCGAATGGGATCAGTTCCAGGCCGAGTCGCGTCTGGCTTTGCGGCCTGGTCGATCGACCGATCGGATCGCATCGGATGGCATCGCATCGGATGGCATCGCATCGCATCGCCATCGCATCGCATGGCCATCGTACACTTGACTGAACAAAATGTATGGTGAGATACTCGTGTCGCCTGGGGTCCCCGCTCCGCTATACAGATTCAGTGGCTTTATCTTGGGCGCGTTAATGAGATTTGCTTGTATCTGGAGCCATTCGGTAGATGCGTATCAGTGGGTTTCAATTAATTGTGGCGACGCTTATTAGTCATCCATCTAACAAACTAAACTGGCGCTGGCCCTGGCGCTGGCGCTCTGAAAATCACATTCTCATCTCTCTCCCTCTCTCTCTCTCTCTTTTTTTATCTGTCTTTCATATACTCACCTAGTGCCTATGCCATTGACCCCAATCTGACCTTGGCCGGTGGGCCCATCTTCAGCTCTTGTTCACTTCTGTTCTTCCGCTCAGCTGCTCAGCTGGCTTATAAATGCGCATTTTATGTTAATAAAAAATGCATTTTTATTCCACTTCTAGATCAAAGTTCTTTTCGGCGGCTTTGTCTGTTTCAAGTGGCGCTTTAAATGGCGCCAGATGCAACCAGGCTTAGCCAAGCAAACCGAAAACTTTCCCATAATGGCTCAATTTTTAAGCTCCTACACACCTACTGCATCGATACGTCGAAGCACTACCTATGCCCGATATCAGAGACGCTGATCACTGCAAGTAATTTTTAGCCAAATTGCAGTCAAAGTCCAGTGAACGAGCAGCTCAAACAAGAGCAAGTGAAAGAGATAGATAGAGAGAGGCAGTGAGAGATGAGAAGATGTGCAGACGGGGCGCTAAAAGAACAACTATTAAGACCGCTCGAGCGACGTCTACCGGAGAACAAAACCTGAAACATGAAATTCCTGCGTAATTTGTAAGGAAAGGCGTGAAGAACACCAACGAAGGCAACACCTTAATTAATGTTATTAAAATGGAACGAACGACCGACGGACCTGGCGATTGGACCTGGACCTCAAACTCAAACGCAAACGCAAACTCAAACTCAAACTAAAACCGAGCGAGCCCAAGACCTGCGACTGGAACCCATTTCGACTGCAGGTCCAGGCGCAAAAAACAAGGCAGCGAGAGTGACAGAGACAGAGACAGAGAGAAAGACAGAGAGGAGAATGTGGCAAAAGGGAAAAAGGTTCAGACCTGGTCTGCTTGATCGGTTCGTTTTTGGGCTTGGGCTCACTTGCAGCTCACTCCTCAATCGCTTTGGCCATGCACGTTCCGGTCGAATGGGACTGAGAATGGGAATGGGCATGGACATGGGCATGGGCATGGAGATGGACATGGGCATCGGCATGGGGTATGGGAAATGACCTGTTGTCTTTATTTGAGGCTTGGCCTGCACTAAACGTTCCGTAAGAGTTTATTGGAAAGTGGCCAAAAAGTGTTGCACTTGCCCAGCCCACTAGCCATTATAGATGTACTTTATATATAGAGCAACTCAAGATCTGTTGATATTCAGTTAGCGTTTCCTGTTAATCAAATGGAGAAAATATTACAAACTGAATTACTTAAATAAGTACAACTATAGGCCATGGGTTGTATGAGGTCTTTGTATATATATTTATATTTTATATTATATTATATTATATATTTTGGGCAAGATCTTGCTTTTTATAGTGTTGTGTAATTCCCATATTTAAATGTGTAAACTTTTCTGTGATCTTTCATCATTTCTGAATACAAAATGCAGCTGAGCGTATTCATTCTTGGCCATACAGAGAGTGTGAGCCACGCTTCACTGTCAAGAAGAAGAGATCTGTGCGGCAAGAAGAAGAAGAAGCAGATGAAGAGATCTGTGATGCTACCTCAGAGCTGCTGCCGTTTGCCAATGTTTCCCAGCATTCTAAGCCGCCAGCCGATTTATCACTGGCCCACAGAGCGCTGAACGTTGAGCGCTGACTACTTGACATATTCATTAAATTTGCCACATTGTTGTTGGAAGGAGGAGCGGGCAGACGGAGCAGTCAGGGCAGTCGGAGCAGTCGGCGCAGTCAGAGCTGACGGAGCTGAGAACAGAATGGCAAAGAGTCTGGAGAGATGGTCATCATTTTGACACCTTAATGCGGTAATTAGGGTTTTCTCAGCGTTAACTCAGACAGCGGCAACACCCGGGCCATGCCCTCGCAGCCCGGACCATCGGAGACCATCCAGACCATCCTTAAAAGCCGATCATCATGAGCAAATATTAACACAGCGCAACGACCAAAGGCGATAGCATCGCCAATACTTCGGCTATGGCCAATGACCAATGGCCATTGGACCATAAGCAATGGGCAATGAGTTGCCATGGGCCGTGAGCAATGGGCAATGGGCCGCGGACAACGGGCTCTGAACAAATGGGCAACGCCTGCGGTGTGCCGTTAACGGTTTACGCCGAATTGGCTTAAATTTAAAAAAGATTACAGCCAAAGATCATCAACGCCAGCGTGCAGGGTGATCTCTCTTGGCTGCATGAGATCCTTGCGATTCGGGTGTGAAGATTATGACACAGCACAAAATATGAAAACACCAAGCGGCCAACGCATCGGCAAGGGCGTCAAAGGCCAGGTCAGAACCGGGTCCCACAAGTCACGGCAGGAGCAGGAGCAGGAGCAGGGGCAGAGGCAGGGGCAGAAGCAGGGGCAGAGGCTCAGATCTGAGGAGCAGCAGGCGCTGCAATTAATTTCAAATTTTTTAACATCTCACAATGCGCCGTCGCAGACAGCTGGGCAAAGCGAAACGACGTGCGAGAGAGATGCCAGGCGTGCGAGCGAGCGAGACAGCGAGAGCGAGGCAAAGAATTGAAGAGAAATTGCAGACAAATTAAGATAAATGAATTGTTTAATTGTTGCATATGCTGTGCATTCCCATTGTGGAGCTGCTAATTTACCTTGTAAATGGCAAAAGAGTTCATGAGAACAGAGACAGAGAGAGAGAGAGAGAGAGAGAGAGAGAGAGAGGGACGAATTGAGAGAGAGAGAAAGAGTGAGAAAGAGAGAACATATAAAATCGGTATACATATTCATATAGATGTAAGACTCACTCATACAAATATCTTAGGAGATCCATCCTTTAATATAAGTTGTTGACTTTCTACTTATTATATATATTCTTCTATATATATCTAAACAAGATCTTAATAGTTCTATATTCTTTCCATATACTTCCTTTTACCTATATGAACAAGCCATCATACATACATGAATGTAAATATATTCAAGCAAAGAGGAGTATTATGTACTGTATTACATATATACATACACATACATATGTATGTGCTTATATGTATTTATAAATATTTTCATACATACTCAACCGACCTCAATATATATGCACTAATATATTCGTATAAATACATACATATATTTGCATGCATTCATTTATTCACATATGTATAACAACAATCATTCATATCCAGCCACAGACACGCCCACATATTTCATCAATATTTATTGGAATTTCATACAAATATTTTGTCAACATTCGACATTCAACATTCCGATGATCAGTTGGCCAGCTGCCATGCACTTGACACTGGGCCACACTGAGAGGAAGGCTTTTACGATTAATTTGCGCTCAGCTTGAAATGCTATTAGATGCGCATTAACACCCGTATATATACACACATACAAGCATACATACGAACAGCTAAGCTCGGCTCATCAATCAACGTCCCGATGTCTAAATAATGCAACACAAACACAAAAGGCAACGTCTGCAACGTCTCTCTGTCTCGGTGTCTGTCTGTCTGTCTGACTGTCCGTCTGTTAGCCTGCCACAAAGGACTACCGCACTAATTAATACTGCCGCCACGGCTGACTGATGGCCAAAAACAGATTCGTGTTGTGCACACACACACACACACACACACACACTCACACACATAAAGCGAAATGCATAAGAGGAGCAGAGCCCATTCTAAGCTAAATAAAGTTATTAAGCTGCCAAGGGCCAAAAGGGAAATATTGCCAAAAATAACAACAACAACAACAACAACCAAACAGGAATACAACTTACGCAAAAGAGGCAAAGAAATGAAACAAAACGAAAAAGGCCCAAAACGCAGCATGTGTTAAAATTATATAGAGAGTGCGTGTGCGCATCGGACCCCCCTAATGGAGGACGCAGACCCACACGGCTGGGGCACGGCTGGGACACGGACACGGACATCGACATGGACATGGACACGAGCAGTTCCCAAGTTCGCCAGAGTTAATAAAAAACACATAATTGCGTATGTTTGGACCATGCCACATACGTCTCGCTGCCCGCTGCCCGCTGCCCGCTGCCCACACTCCAACATCGGCAACAGCAACAGCAAGAGCAACAGCTCCAGCAGCAACACCAACTTTAGCTTCAGCTTCATCTTCAACTCCAGCATCCTTCAGCCTCCGCCGCGTGCTCAAGTGCGAAGTTCTGCGCAAACGCCAAGCGCCTGTGAAAATATGATTTTTGTTGCCATTTCGTGTTTTGCCACTTTGGAGGTCTTCATCATTTTTTGTCTTTCGCTGCCTCCCGCTCTCTCTCTCTCTCTCTCTTTCTCTCTCCCCTCTTTCGCTCATCCTACATATGATCTGCTGTGTGTGTGTTTCTTGTGTTTCCATAAAACTGACCCCATGGGCAGAGAAATTAAGTTGATTTTTAATGCAGTCATGGTGGGTAGCCAGCAAGGTGGCTCCGTTCAGCCACAGTTTTAAGTTAAACGTAGCACAAAGAAGAAATATTTTTAATCAACAAAAGTACGGCCATATATAGAGGTAATGTTGTATATCTGTACCTAGATAGAAATGAAAGTTGATAATAATTATGTATATATTTAAATATATTTTTTAAATCAATTTTGTATGTATTAAATATATATAGATAAATATATTTAGATATACAAAATAAATATATTTTTTTTATTTATATGAGAAAATATTAAATATTTATTTATATATATATTTGCTTGAATTTAATAGAAAAATTAAAATGATTTACACATTTTTAAATATATAATAAAATATATTTAAATACAAAATTTTATTATTAAATATGAATAAATATACTTTTTATATATTTTATTTTATTTTATTAGTATATATCAAATTAGTATTATACATATTAAAATTAATATAAATAGAATAGCAATAGTAAAATGATTTTCCTTAATTTCTCTTCGCTGAACTCCCCAAGCTTAAACAGTCTTAATCCTTGGCACACTCAACTCTTATGATCTACAGTTATTAACTGAAATGCCTTTCATGTGGCTCATGGCCCACACGCTTGCAGTCTCTGTGCTCATCTCTTGTCCAAAACTATTCAATAATTCCCCGCCTGCGCTCGGCTCTCTGCTGGCTGCCCACGAGCGTTCCCAGAACGTTGCCATAATAAATTTCAACTTGTCTACACCTATTTTTACAAACATTTAAAAATTATTACACTGACTTTTTCATTATGCTGCGAAGCAGAGCAGAGCAGAGCAGAGTCAGACCGGAGACTGGAGACCGGAGAGCCGTTCTCCAGACTCGCAGCGCGTCCCGCCTGATGACCTTAAATTAAATGTGCAGCACATGAATTATGTAAGCTGTTTAATAAAGTGATTCCATTTGCATGCAAGAGCCCCGCACGCATGCGCAGCGGGCAGCCAGGCCGGCCAGCCAGCCAGCCAGCCATCCAGTTGGCCAGTCGGGCGATCCCCTTAGTGCCGATGGACCCGCCGCTGGAGCCGGGCCAAACAACTTACTCACAGCCGCGATGCCAGCCCGGAGCGCGCGCTGATTGTCGCTTAATAAAAATGGTTATTGTGTTGGCCTGGCCTGGACTGTGCCCAGGTTGCTCCTTGTGCATCCCAGAAGGAGGCCGAGGAGTGCGAGAGCCAGCGAATGTGGAAGGGGCAGGCTGCAGCGGCTATTTATGTGTGGCTTTTGTAAGAATTATTAATGTAAATCTTTCATAATTTTCTTAAGCTGTGCGCGTGCGCAGCCAGCCGCAGGGGTCGGGGCGAGGGGAGCGCGCACAGGAATCTGGAAACTGGACGGCATTTACAATGATTTATGGCGCCATCTGGCAGTGCTGTGCGGCATCCTGTGCACAGAGCTTTAAAGCCCATGCACAGCTTTGAGCTTAAAGCTCACGCACATGTCATTCGCCCTCTCTCTCTCTCTCTCTCTCTCTCTCACACACATACATTCATTATGTTCATTCAACGTCGTTTTGGCTCCACCCACACAAAACGTTCATTTTGTGTGCCGACGCATGCGCCGTACCTGAAAGGGGGATGCGAACAAAATGAAGTTGCAAGGAAGCCCACATGCACGCACACACATGACAGAGTGTACCAGTGTGTGTGTGTGTGTGTGTGTGTGTGTGTCAACATATTGCTGCAAGCCAAAGCCATGCACACAACTGTTTGCAGCTGACAGCAAATCAAAGGCAGCTTGTTTAGCCGCAAGGCAGGTTGACGTCGCTGCCACAACTGGGCGCCATATGGTGGGACAGCCCGTTTGCTCCAATGGCAACGGGCCACAGCTCCTTGTCAATGGCATGCCAAGCGATGCAACGACGCCAACTGTTGCCGCCAGCTGCAACTTGTTGGTGGCTCACTGACTGCCTGCCTGCCTGGCTGACTGCCTGCCCTGCTGCATTCGTCATCTGCCGCAGTGCCACATCAACGTCATAAACAAGATGAAGCTGAGGAAGATGAGCAGCCACATAGCTACAGCTCCATCTGCTCTGCTCCCGACTCCACTTCTTCTGGTTGGCTGCCAGCCACCAAAAGCCAAAGATGGCCGCTTGAGCCAACGACTGCTGTGCACTTGAACTTTCATTTTGATGCTGCTGCTGCTGCTGCTGCTGCTGCCGACGATGTGCAGCATCTCGCTCACAGAGGGCTGCCTAGTTAACTGTGATCTTTCACAGTACTGTGACTGTAGTCAAAGTCTGGTTGGATTTGCTGTGCTAAAACTAGAACATACAGATATTGTAATATATTATGTATATTATAAATAAAGCAGTTTAAGTTTAAAGGAAATGAATAAATTAATTATGGATTGATTCTATCTTTAAAAAAAAAGTAATTATATTTATGAAAAATTAATTCAAATAATCAATTATAAGTTGCAAATAATAAATATATATACAGAATATTAAAGCAGTATTATTGTTATATGTATATGCATTAAAGACTTATAATGAATCATGATAGAGCATTTTCAGATTATAGATTATAAATTTTCGGTACATATATTTTGCATATAATCTTTTACAAATTCATATCTGTATCATATATTAATGAAACACATATAAGTTTTATATACCTATATTTAGGGTCTTTAAGAAATAAATCTTCATAAACTCAAAAAATAGTAATCTAACATGTTTTAATTTTTTATCAGCATATAATTATTTTGAGTTCAAAGTAGGATATTAAGAATGTGTATGATTAGTAAAAAATTAATAATAACTAATTTAGAATATCAATTTTGTTTTTAGTTTTTTTTACAAAAAATAAATACCAAATTCAGACAATGTTCTATAATATTCCAAAAATAGTTTATGATTTACTAACTTTGATATTATCGTTAAAAAAAATGTGACTCACAAATTTTTATTGAAAGCACAGTGATTCACAAGTAAAATCAAATTAAAGCCCTTAATACATTTTATCAACACATAGATAAATGGATAATTATTTAATTGCACACCTTTGACACACTTTCATATGCTCATCTCAAGTCATTTACACAACTAATTGCAGTATGGGCATTATTATAGACAAATTATATACAGGAGCCATAAAATGTGCTTTGAGATTCGTTTAGAATGATCTAATGGATGATCTGTGAACAACTTGTACTGAAGAATTTTATTACAGAATAAATAAATGATAGATGTGATGGGATTAATATTCATTAAAATTAACAGAATATACAGCATTTTGTGCAACGATTCAGAATTCAGTTAAACTGCATACATTTTTACTTTTTGACTGATATTTAAATCAGAATTCTTTAAGTTAAGGAATTAAAAATAAATACTTCATAATTTAAATTAAATATATTTTCTGCATAAGTTTACTAATCCCTGATTTAATTTAAGCTAATATTAAATTCAACTAAAGCAAATTAATATTATTAAAATTTTTAATTGCTTTTTTTTATCACAACTCTCAGTTTGCAGTTCACAAAATATTTCGAGCAACCCTCAATGTTTGTATTCCCACCCAAAGTTTTTTTAGTTCTTTGCATTTCGCTATGTGCGTGCTGTGGTTTGTAAACCACTTGAAACAATTTTTAATTGTAATTTGCGCAAAGCCACGCCCCGCCCAGCACCACCCACCGCCCCTGAGGCAGGCAGGCAGCCAGCCGGCCAGCCAGCTAGCCGAGTGGCTGAACCGGGATTGGGGCGTAGAGCACTCGCATGCATAGCTTAGAGCGGAGGCATTGCTGGGATGCCAGCCGCGGCTGCGACGTTGCCTGGAATTTTCATAGAATGGCGCGTCCGGCATGCAGACGCTTTGTGCCAACAGCTGGGGCAGGATTTGTAGGTGGGCCAGCAGCAGCCATGGCGATAGCACCAGCAGAAGCCTCTTTAATGCACAGGCGCAGACGTTTTAAATTTTGGCCAGCCAGTTAGCCAGTTAGCCAGCAGTGCGGCCAGCCGGACAAGTCCGACCTGGCCAAGTGCAATTAAAAATGAAAAATTTTCCCACACATTCGGTCAACTGTTGACTGGTCAGCGGCGATAAGAGGAGACAGAGACAGAGACAGAGGCAGTGTGCCCCAGCCCCAAGCAGCAGGCACCAAGCCCCGCCACGTAGAGATGTCCACCATGCCCGTCGTACCCCTACCCAGACCCATACCCAGACCATACCATACCATACGATACCATACCAATACAGTCGCCGAACGCTGCTGCTGCACTGATTTCTTTTTCATGTCAGAGCAATGCAAACTGCGTGCACTGATTGGAGGCCAGCGGAATTTTTCCCATACACACACACACACACACACACACACAAGCACGCACACTCACTGAGCGCATCGGGCCTGGTAGCCCTTTAGCTTTAAGTTTGGCTTTAACTTTGGCTTTGGGCCTTACCTTGTGCCACTTTGGCCCGTGGAATGCGTCGAGTTATGTTTGTTATGTCGCCTGTCGGTTGCTGCATTCGCATCAGGGGAGGAGCGGTCTCTCCTCGAAAATTACTTTTGATTAATTTTCGCTTAATTTTTATTTTTATTTCTTACTTCAGCGAAATATCTCAGTGCAAAATTTGCGTCATTTTGAAATTTTTGTCGAAATTTATGAACGTCGTCGTTGAGTTAATTAAATTTCAGCAGCAACAAAACACACACACACACAAATTACAAATATTAACTAAATTATGGTGTCTCCTTCTGTCTCTCTCTCTTACTCGTTCGTACATACTCCTGCTATCTCTTTCA
This sequence comes from Drosophila navojoa, assembly GCF_054131105.1. Classification (NCBI taxonomy): domain Eukaryota; kingdom Metazoa; phylum Arthropoda; class Insecta; order Diptera; family Drosophilidae; genus Drosophila; species Drosophila navojoa. Next base: position 15,085,594 of record NC_142891.1, on the reverse strand, counting down.
GTAACCCAGGGCAACGCCATTAAAATGTTGTGTTTGCTTTTTCTCTTGAATTTTTCCTTTTAATGAGCACAAATTGTCTTGAACTTAAAGGCGCACCTGCGAATATCAGTGCAAAGCATTTGCAAACTATGAAAATTAAAGAAAATCAATCAAAATGTGGTAAGCCCAAGAAAAAAAAAAAAAACAAACAAACAAAATGATATCTCAGTGGGCGTGGGAATTGCCATATAATGAATATAATCACGAGCTCAAATCTATTGTTATATCTATCAACTAATGGGCACAACAAGGGCAGACAACCCTCAACCCCTGATACAAATTGAGAAAGCAACAGAAAAGGGAAATCTCAGGCGAATGGGCAATCATAGAAATACCCTCCCTGTTAAGAATGAAATAAAAATGTACTATATGTACATGTATGTAGTGCATTATAAAAGTTTAACATTTTTATAAGTCATTTGAGCTTAAACATATACCTTACTTATTATACTACTATATTTGATCCCAAATAAAACCTAGAATATTTTCTGATAACATAATTACACAATATTTGTCATACATGTTTATAAAAGTCTTAGTTTACCTAACTTCCCTTTCAGCCAACAGTTAATATACCCTTTATTACCCTCTTCTGCGACGGGCTGAAACAAAAGCAACCCCCAATTGTTAGGGACTTAAACTGAGATATCAACACTTGCCCTGCACAAAAATATGTTAATATCTGTGAAATTGATCTGATTTTAATTTCAATGGCGTTCCCCTACCCCAAGCGAGCGTGGCTGATAGCTGAGAGCCGAGCGCTGAGCGCTGGGAGTCCCTTACAGTTCACTGCACATTTCTCATGCCCAACAACAGCAAGAACGAGAAGGACACAACCCTTTGCTGTGGCAGTTCCATTTTCAGCTGTCTGAGCCCGAGTCTGGGTCTGGGTCTGAGTCTGATTCTGGATCAGGGTCGGGGCTCTGCTCTGGTTAATCCTTTTGGTAATTTATGCGCACTCCTCTTGCTGCCACTTACCAAACTAATCATCATGCTGCTGCCGGCGCAGCCTACCCGCCTGCCCGGCCTGTTCCTCCAGCTCGTTCATGTCACGTGGCCGTGTCCGCCCTTTCCGTCCGCTATCATTATTCCTGCTGCTGCTTGTCGTGGTTGTATTGTTTATTGTGACAATTCTTGTCAACAGCGCAGCAAATGTCAACGGCACATTGATGGATGTGCCGCCAGAACCAGAGCCACAGCCACAGCCACAGCCACAGCCAGAACCACTGCAAGTAGAGAGCCTCGAGCTGATGCCTCAGCCACAGCCACAGCCACAGCCACAGCCAGGTGATGGTGATTCATGGCAATTGCATGCGGTAAAGAGCTGCACAAATTTCATGTTGTTGTTGTAGTTGTTGTTGCGGTTGCTGTGGCCTCTGGTCATAGCATGTCAGTGTGTGTGTGTGTGTGTGTGTGTGTGTGTGACTGACTCGGACTGCATGGGAAAAGATTATGTTTTCATTCGTTAACGGATGTGTTTAATGAGAGCTAACTGACCAAATTACATCCACCCCGCTGAGCGGCAATATTACTGTACAATAGATCTAGCAATCGCTTTCGTAACAAATAATAAGAGTATCAAATGATTTTTAATGTCTGGAATTAAACAAAATTAGTTACACATTTTATGATTTTATGTTAAGCATACATATATCGGCTGTCTGTAATGTAATGTTATGTTAAGTAACATTTCCTCTGAATTTCATTGAGTACAGGTATCTGTCTTTCGGATTGAAGGTTTTTATATTTTTTACAGCTCAATTCTTTATAAACCCTAGGCGCAGTAATAATTGATCAGTGCACAGTTAACGCACTGTTAGTTAACAGTGCGTATTCACTCTCTGAGTGATCTGCTATTACTGAGCAACTGATCAGCTAGAAACTGCTATATTGTTACACTCTGGGCTGTTGAGTTTAATGAAGCAAAAAGTGTTTGCGTATTGGTATTGGTATGTACGCGAGAGTCGTGCTCGCTAAACACATTAATTGGTGGATGTGCATTGGATTTTCAAGTTAGGCTGCTCACTTACCGAGTCTCATTGTGCGAACGTCAAGCATTTCGCTCCCCAAATGATGTCCGTTTAAAGAACGGCACACAAATAGTTAAACTCAAGTCGCTTAACAGAAAACCAAAATGAACTGAACTCTAGCTCAGAGCGAAATTACGTAAGCGTGATTCTTGCAATAATTTGCAAGCTATGTAACCGCTCTGTAAGCATCGTGTTAACTAACATTTTTCATCCTACTTCTCATATGTGTTCGAGTGTTACTCAAAAGAATTACCGTCCCTCTGCCATTACCTGAATGTTGCTTTCAATTAAAATATTTATATTTATGTGTATGTATATTTGGCCATTCGTATGAGAATTGTGCAACACTTACAACTTTTAGTCGGGTAGTCTGAAGTAAAATAATGAAAGCTGTAAAAGGTAGTTTCCATTTTCACTCAAGCTTAGACCTTGCCACATTGGATGTGGCAGCAACAAATTGTGGCACAAACAGCTGGCAACAAGTGTTACTTGGCCACAGCCGCGTCCTTTGAAGTGTAACAAGTAGCAAGTGAAAAGTCAAAGAGGGTTAAGTTCACACACTCGCCGCCATGGCAGACACAAAGGCACACATGCATACATCCACTCACACACACACACACACACACACACACACTCTCTCTCCCTCAAACACACAGCAAGCCGACCCACATTTGAGGTTCTTTCGCTACTTAACTTTTGCCCTGAGAAACTAGGAAGTAGACGCGAATCAATTGCCTCATTCACTCTTCACTTTGTTGTTGTAAGGTCAGCCCTTGCCTCCTCCTGCTCGCCTCGACAAATTAGCATATTTCAAAGACAACAACAACAAAGGCCATGAATGCAATAATTGGAGTCCTTGACTGCGCCAGTTTCACTTTTGTTGTTGCAGTCGCTTTAATCCTTTGATGTTCGGCAGAAGTGGCACTCGGACGTGTGTCCTTGCATCCTTGTATCCTTGCCCCCAAGCAGCAACAATGCCACTTAATCAGTTTTCATTTTTATAAAGCCTCTTTAAGGCCTTCCACAAACGAATTGGGGTTCAGCAGGTGTCAATTGATGGCGGGGAGGGCCGGTGACATCTATGGGGGCGGGGCTGCTTTGAGGCAAATCCCTGCTAAATCCTTGCACATTGCATTTTGTGTTAATTAGGCCGTGAGTGCAACAGAAACAGAAAAAGTCAATGGAGCATTGAATGGGCGGTGGGCAGGAGGGAGGCCAATCGGCAATTCTCGCATGCGACAACTGCACGAGGCAGTCAACTGACTGAATACATCACATCGGCTGGCCGGCTCGTTGGCAGCCCTGCCTCAATGTGGCTGGCTGTGTGTGTCCTTTGATGTATTGTACTTTCGCCAGCCAGTCGCTGCGCAGCCACCCCAAGGACGGGCGCACATCAGTCAAGGCACGCGCATAGCGGCTACATCTTCATCTCCATCAGCATCAGCATCATCATCCTCATCGTCATCATCATCATGGGCTTCAACATCATTATTGCAAGCAGCACGCACAGGACGAGGCAGGACGCTGTTTCAAGCGGTTTTGTTTCTGTTTCAATTTTTGATTTTAATTTGCATTTAGAGCCTGTCGCACTCGGCTCTCGGCTCATAGTCGTTCGGCGCGTTTCAGTGACAGGACGTCTTGTGTCCTGTGGCTTCCGTTAAATTTAATTACGTACTCATAGAGCAGCAATAAATAGCAAAATAAATAATAATAATTTGAAATGAGAAAGAATAGTGTTGAATAAATTAAAATTAATTGATATATAAAATCAATAAATATACGAAAATAAACATATTGAAATATTAATTGTGCAATATAGTGTTTTTATATAAAAAAAAATTTTTGTTATCAAAAATGAAACCATAAATAATGTTTAAAAACATAAAACTTTCATTAATAAATAATTTTAGTTATTATCAGAGTTTATAAAATTGTAATAAAATACCAGCATACACACATTAATAAAAATTGTAAGCCACCAATTATAATTAAATAATGCATTAAACAAATTTAGCAATAATCAAACTAAATTTGTAGATAACTCTTGAAATTTAAAAATACAAAAATTGGGTTTTTTATTTAAAAATATGATATATAAAATATAGAGCTTGCAGACTCTATAATTAAAAACTTAAAGCTAGTCAAAATAAAATCAAAATCAATTAATAGACATTGAATATTTGTTATACTTCATAAATAAAAATTTTAAAAATTAAATTGAGTTTGATTATACAGATAGTATTATGATTTATAAACAATGAAAGTTCCACAAAACCACAAATCCCGCTCAAATAACCCTCGTTAAACAAAAAATAAATAAATAAATAAAAAAAATAAATAAATATACAAAAAGAAGTGAAGAACATAAAAGCGCCAGCAAAAAGTGCAGCGAATCGAACTTAATTCTCACAGCTGAGAGCTAAAAGCCACCCAGAAGTAAACTTCGCGTAAAAGAAAAAGAAAAAAACTGCAGACCAATCAGAAAAATCCAAGCTTAAAGCGATTGTAAATAAAACGAAAACAAAAAAATACAAATAAATAAGAGAAGGTAACAAACAAATATTACAAGCAAAAGAAGTTGCTCAGCTAGCCAGTAGCCGAAGAGCTCAGAGCTGAGCGGCCAATGTTTATTGACGCTTTGCTCACGATCGGCAATTCGATAACCGAGAGCTGAGAGTCTGGTCATAAGAGAATGGCAAAGAGTGGGCAAAGACCGCTAAAGATCGACTGAAATGTGAAAAGTTGAAACTCAATTAAATAAAGAAAAAAAAGGTGCTTATAATATATAAATTAAATGAAAATGTGGAAAAAAATAAAGATCTATAAACTGAATATTTAGTTTAATTAATATGTAAAAAAACTATATAAAAAAAAATTGAACTGTAACTATAAAATATAAATTGAAAATAATATATGAGTTTATTTATAAATATATGAACTTAAAATAATTTACTGTAAACAAAAATATTATATATATAAATTAAAAATCAAAGAATATCCAAATTACTAACGAGATTCCAATATGTAAGAAGGCGTCAAATGATAAAGAAAAATTGTTGGCAAATAAAAAAAAACAAAATCTATAAAAATAAATTTAAAAAAATAAAATTTATTTTGGAATAATAATAAACAAATAAATAATAATATTTTATATTTATTATTATATAATTATTTAATATAAATTATATCAAAATGGTGAAGAAATGCGTGCAAACTTTGTGAAATCTTAAAATTTGTGCAAATAGTAATATAATAAAAATTCTCGCTTAAACAGGCTTAAGGAAAAACCAAATTGGATGAGATATGCGCCGAATATGTGATGTGCGTAGTGAAAAGTGTTGCTGTGTAGCTTCAATGTGCACTACAAAATGTTTGCTGTTGCATGGCCTCGGCAAACCAGCTCAACAACAGCACCAGCAACAACAGCAACAGCAACAGCAGCAACAGCAACAACTAATCAACTAACTCGTGTGTGCAACAACAACAATAAATGCAATCAAAATGTGCTGCTAGTCAAATTTGGGCTACAATTGTATGAAAATTTATGCAAATCAAAGCCGAGCGATGACTGCGTGGCGAGCAACAACAGCAACAGCAACTGCCAACAGCAACAATACCAGCAATAACACCAGCAGCAACACCAGCACCAGCAACAACAACAACTTGACTGCCGCACAGTCGCCGTCGCGCCATTGCCATTTGCATTTAATTGTTGTGATTATCTTGGCCTGCTGCACACGGTGGTAAGTGCGAGTATCTTGCGGATGCACACAACCAGCCCCATTCCCCATTCGCATCTATGTAAGTGGCTGCTGTCCGGCCGCATCCATCAACACTGTGGCGCGTATGTAAAGCAAAACTCAAATGTGTAAATGGCCTGTCAACAAATTAACCCAAGCATTACACAAGCGCGGCCTTTTGTAGTTGTTGTTGTTCTTGTTGTCGTTGTCGGTGGCAAGTTAATTAATTAAGCGACAACCACAACAACAACAGCAGCAGCAACAACATCAGCAGCAGCACTTTATGTTGCTGAGTCAACAGATTAATCAATGCGAGTCTTACACGTCCGTTCCACCCGCCGTCCCCTCCCAAAAACTGTCAGCCATAGGTGTTGGCATAATTAATATTGATCTAGCCATAAGGCCGTCCAGCCGAGCTACCTGCTTAATTGCCTGCAGTTGTTGCCGCTGTGCTCAATTCAGGCTGGAACAATTATGCGAATTTAAAGTTAAACTCCATTCATTGTATTGAATGAAGCTCTCAGGGAAAGACCAAAACTCTGCAAAGAGAGAAAATAATTTTAGCTTTCATTTAATTGTTTGAAGATCTTTAATCTAATTTAAATTCAATTAACATTTAAATTTAATGCTTGACATTTTGATTGGAGCTCTACTTTTTATAATCATACATGAGCTTTTAGTATTTGCTATATATTATAATAAATAAATAAATTAAATGTATACTTTTTTGTTCTTTGGAGCAGATCTAATGCACAATTTTGTGAACTTTCCTTTAGATATTGTGTTATATACTTTATTATTATTATTTTTTATTTTTATTATTTTTTATTTTTATTATTTTTTATTTTTCAATTTTCATACGATATTATATCGCGTTTATTGCATCATGAATTAAAGTCAAAACAAATTTATTCTACTTTTTATTCCCTATATATTTCTTCTTCTATTTCCGTATATATTTTGTATTTTATATAATGGCTCAGTGATTCATTTGAGTAATTTCAATCATTTGATACACAATTATTTCATCTATATAAGCCGGAAATTCCTCAGCCATTCCTCATTCATTATTGAAATTCTTGTGCTTCTGCCGAGTCAGCTCTTAGCAGCCATTTAGCTATTTAGCTGGCTCAAACAAACCAAATAGCAGCGAATTCTTAGCCAAAGAGTCAACGCCATTTTGAATGGTTCATGGCCGCTGGACTCGGCTGGACATGGTATCCACCCAGAGAGAGCCGAATGGCAATTGCCCAGTTGCTTTCAGTTGCTTCCAGTTGCTGTTGCTGTTGCTGTTGCAGTTGCTGCTGCTCTGGCTGCTGGGTTTCTTGCCTCAGAGTATGTGTGTATGTGTGTGTGTGTGTGTGTGCCTTGTCCTCACTGCAACTGCGGCCAGCCTACACAATTGAGTTGATTTCAATTGCAGGGTGGTCCGTGGCACTCAGGGCCTTATAATGCGCCAAGCGCTGTCAATCGGTCTCCGACTCCGACGCGTATGCCTATGTGTATGTGTGTGTGTGTGTGTGTGTGTGCATGTGTCTGCTGTGCGCAATCAGGCGAACGAGATGCAATGTCTGTCCCGGTTCCAGGTGCAGCGGACTGGCTGACTGGCTGACTGACTGGTTGCCTCGCCTAGTAGTTGCAGCTTGTTAATCTCGTTGCTCTCCTTGTTGTTGTTGTTGTTGCTGTTCTTGTTATTGTTGCATGGGGTTGTCAACATACTTTTTTGCTTGTTGACAACACAGCAACAACAACAACAACAACGACGATAACGACAACAACGAGCAGTTGCAGTCATCTCGAGACTGCAGCAATGCAGCCTGAAGTGCAGCCTGCAATTCGTTTGTCTTCCTCGTAGTTGCAACGTCATAATTGCAGCGCATAATGAGGCACACACACACACACACACACATACACACACACACACACTGGCAAGCGGCAAGTGCAACTGCATTTGCAGCCAGAATTGCTGCAATTTTCGTTTGAAATGCAAATGAAGCACACACACTCCCACGCACGGCCACGCCCCCATTGATGACAGTGCGCCCCAAACGTAGCTGAGCAAGTGCAGCAACCAAATCCTAATTGGATGCACCAAGCACACACACACACACACTCACACAGGCACACCTGTATATATGCAGCCTGAAGTGTTCTCCGCTGCACCACATGGCGTATGCGCAACGCAACAGCTTGAGCTGGATTTATTTATGAGTCGTTGCTACTTTGGCAGCCCCAGGTCTGAAGTCTCATGTGCACGATATGCAGCTCATTTAATTGCTTGTTAAATTTGTGGCATTTTCTTATCGCTGGGCAGCGCGCGATAACGTCTCGCCTCGATTGGCAGTCAAACGATCTTCGGTTCGACACTTGCCGATCTGCGAGAAAGTTGTCCCCAGCAAACATTTCGATTCTTTGCTGAAATTTAAGGCTCATTTACAGCTGCGATACGTTAGATAAAAGTAGATATAGTGCAGCTGATATATGTGTAGCATTATCGAAGCAAAAATACATATAAGGGACACACCCAAAGTAGAGTAGATGATAGGAATTGGAGAGAAACTGAGAGAGAGAGAGAGAGAGAGAGAGAGAGCGCGAAAGGAGATTAAGAGATGGATAGGAAGCAAGATCATAAATGTTTTAGTATTTATGTAAGAAGAAAATTAGTTTAAAATTAAAATATATGAAAACTACATACTAAAACTAGTCGCATTCTCTGTCACGAATCCCAGAAATAGTCAGAAATTCTAGTCGTGAAAATCTAAAAATATAAATCAATAATCAAATATTGTTTTTCATACAGCCATTATCATAGTTAAATCAGCTCTCTCTCTCTCTCTCTCACTCTTTCCACTCCATGAGTTGATATGAAATCAAAATGCCCCTGCTACAGGAATTTCTCAATGACTGCAGGGTATAATAAAATTTCTTGGCAAAATGCATTTTAATTGGTTCCCAGATATGCAATGCAGGGCATCACACAGAGCCATCTGCCAGACGTCTCTCAGATAAAGAATTTAAACTGATGCACATTTTGTTAACAGCTTTATAAAGCGTATGGCTTTTAGTCGTCGTCATCCCAGTTGTTGTTGCTCTTGTTGTTGTTGTTGCTGGCATTGCCATTGCTGAGTTTGCCAGTGAATTCAATAAAACTGATAAGGCAACAAAGTCAAGGAACCGACGCTGACTCATGCAGCAGCTTGCAGCAGATCTGCGATCCAATCCAATCCACTGCAATCCAATCCAATCCAATCCGATCCCAGCCGATGGGGCGATCCGATGGGGCTGTCTGTCTGGCTTAGCGCGTATTTCACGCGATGCGATAGCAGCGCAATTGATTCGCTTATAAAATTTATCGATCTGTTAGCCGTGGCTTAAAATGTTGCCAGGTTGGTTAATTTGAGTTTAAGGACGATGACGTTGCTTATCAGGCGTGTAAAGTGTTGCCACGATAACCAACAAATAAAGTGAAGCAAACTAAAAGTCTGCCAATAAAAGGTATATATATGTATATATGTACATATGTATGTGTATATACTCGACCGCTGGACACAAATTTGTATTTCATTTTCATAATTTTAGTTTCTCACGCTCGCGAGCTGAGGCTCCGGACTCCGGAGTTCTATTGAAATGCCATAAAAAGATTGAAATGTGTGGCAAGGCTTTAATAGGCGCCGCCAACCGTCTTGAGCCGAGCCGGGCGGAGCGTTTCGGCCGCAACGTCTGTCAAACGGTAGCCCGTGCATAAATCAAGGATTTTTCGCTGCCTTATGCCCCTCCACAAACTATATCAAATCAGCTAGCTATCTAAGCCAGTTAGGCATAAACATTGTTTCCCACACACAGATACACTAGCTCACACACACACACGCACACACACATATGCTGGCAGCCAGACTCAAGTCAAGGCAGATAACTTTGCCCCGGTCCAGACGAGACATTCCAGGCAGCCTGGCAGCCAGGCTGCCGGAGCCACGGCAACAGCTAGGAATGCTTTTGATCTCGGGCGACTATTCAAATACAGGGTGCCGGTGCCCCACTGTCAGTCAGCCGAGGCATTTCATTTCCATAGCTCAACGATAGCTCCCTCTGTAATTAAACGAATTTTATCACATTTTTGTAACGTTTAGGCCAGAAATGCAAAACATTTTTTTTTCTTTTATCCAGCCAAAAGAGAAAGCTGCCACAGCTAGGAAATACTTGGAAATTAGTCAGACGCTTAGATTTAAAATGTACTTTATTTAACTTAATCTTAAAGATGATAAGAATAGAGGCGAGTTTTACTGGGCCAAGCACAAATGTGGAACAAAATTAAATAAGATGAATAAGAACGTTCTTTTTATAGCTTGGATAATCTGGGAAAATATAGGTGACAGAAAATATAGATATAACAAAAAATAGTGAATTTTTCTGTGGAAAAGATATGTTATCAAAAGATAATATCTCATTGATGTGAGATAGTATGTGAGAGTATCTAAGATTGTAGTGTCAATTAGCGTATTCAATTCCTATATCAGCTTAGGGTTATTTGAAGAGTAGCGGAACTCTTTAAATATTTTTATTTTTTTATTTGTCTACATAATATGTGAGTCATTATTTTAACATTAAAATCAAATTAAAAAAATTAAAAAAATCAAGAACAATACGAAAAGAAATTATCATAAAAATTAATTAAATACATATTATTTCTTTTGTTTGATCTCTATTTATTATTGGAATAATAATAATAATAGAATCCAAGCATTCCGGTATTCAACTTGTATATATCTAAAACAATTGTGCTCAATAATAAAATAAATATTTGATATCATATTAAAAAGTTATGAATATTATAAAAGTTATAGAAATATTGCTAAATTATATACAACTAATATTAAAATATTTCAATAATAATAATAATAATGTTAATAAATATAAAATTTAAATATAACATAGAATAATTATTTAATTTACATTTTATATAATATATTATTATTAAATATTTACTGTCGTCAATTTTACTTATCATAACGAGTTCTTTGTGTACGCTAGACAAAAATAATTTGTAGAATACGTAACAATAATACAAAGAGCAGAGGATTAAATGATGGCATTTTATTCATATGTGCCCACGCCAGGCTTGCGCACCTCATTAACATGGCTAAACTGTGTTGCAAGAGCGCGTTCTCCATCTGCATGTGCCGCTGCAGCGAGACACCGTCAAATGCATTAAATGGGAAGCAAGTGGAGCACAGGCTCTGCTGTGCTCAGCTGCGTGAATGGCATACCAAATGATGGCAGATCCTCAGATCGCTTGCAGCGCTGCGCTGGGCTACGTGTGTGAAAATGGCACGTTTCAACATTTGAGTATTTTTTACATGCGCTACGTGCCACAATTAATCCACAGCCGCACAGCCGCACCGCCCCAGCCCACCCCACCCCCTACGGCTGAGCTGAGTGGCGTGCGCAAGAGTCTACATTCAAGACGCCATCGTTGAGCGCATCACGTATACGCCTGGTATGCCTACAGCAACAGCAACAGCAACTGCGCTCTGCGTGTCGCAGATCAACGCGATGCGATGGCGATGCCGATGGATCTCTCGATGAAGTTGTTCAACGTCAACTGGCACTCGCATTCAGTCTTTCTATCTATGTATCTGTGTGTGTCTCTGTCTCTGTCTCTGTCTCTGTCTCTGTCCCCGTCTCAGTCTTTGTATCTATGTCAGTATCTGTGGCGCAAGATCAGAACACCTCTCCGCTGACCTTGAGTGCCATGGCGCGCTTTAAATGAGTTCAATGCGAGCCTCGGCCAGTTGGTTCTTGGCCAGGCTTCTGTTGCGTGAGTCATAGACCAAAGTCTTGACTGAAGATTTATGACAACTCTGGAATTTAATTTAGCTACTGTCCGTCAGTCCATCCATCTATTCGCGCTGCCAGCCGAGAGCTGAGAGCTGAGAGCTTTGCCTTCGCGCGCTCGTTGATTAAATCTGCCACAAAGCTAAATTAAATTTCACATAAACAAATAAAATGAAATTAAATTAAATTTGTTGCCAAGCATTTTTATATTTTATTCACTTAAATTTCGTTTATTTTGATTTATTTTTTTTTTTACTTTTTCGTCTGCGGTTTTTTGGCGCTCAAGGTTAATGACGACTTTCGGCTGCGGTCTGTGTGAGCTCGAGCTGTGATTTGTGTTGGCTGCGAAATTGAGTTTGGGGCTTGCGTTTGGGCTGGGGCTTTGGCATTTTTGGGGTTGGTTATTGCGATTGCGATTTAATTGCCTGTTGCGGTTGCCATAATCAGATTTCAGCTAGACCAACACGTCAACGGAGCAAATGAAGTCGAGCGTGAGCTCAGATATGACTGATATGATTGATATGTGCACATGTGTGTGTATTAGGTATATAGTTAAACTGTCTCGATCTTTGCACTTGCAGGTTGTATGGCTTGCCCGATGGACGCGCCACTTGCCGCTCGGTGCCTGGCCTAACCAAGGATCAGGTGGAGCTCTGCTACAAGGCGAGTGATGTGACTGCCGCTGCTCTGGAGGGCCTGGACATGGCCATACGCGAATGCCAGATTCAGGTAGTTGCCTTAGATAATTTAAAGCCATCTAGTTTTATTTTAATAAATAATAAGTTTAGTCCTATTTATGATTTTTATATATTTACAGTACATTTATATGTTTAATCAAATAAATATTTGCCAATTCAAAATAAGTATATAAATAAATTGTGTGTGTGTTTTTTTTTTTTTGTATTCTTATCAATTTACTTTAAATTTTTTATATACATATATAAAAAATATTTATATTTTTAATTAAATAAGTATTTATTAATTCTAACTAAATATACATTTTTTTAATTTTTAAAAGCTTATAAACTTAGCTTATAAACTTATGTATTATGTGTATATTACTTATATTAATTATTGTGATTTTTTTATATATATATTCACAATAGATTTATATTTTTAAATATATTTCTGAATATTTATTTTTATTGCCTTACTGTTTATTTTTATGTATTTTTTTTTTATCTAAATAAATATTATCATCATATTTGGTATTTTGTCAATGAATTTAGGGAACAACAAAAATACATATACATATATTTATTCAATTATAAATTATATATTTTCTTTTTGTCGTAATGCCAAATAAAAATATTTGTTAAAAATATTTTTATATGGCTATTTTTTGTTCTCTTAAAATGCTTCAACTGTATTATAATTGACTATACGGATAAGCAATCTCAAATTAATACAATTAATACAACAATCTACCCATCGAATATTCATTTAGTTTCAATATTCAACTCTCTGTTGTTGCCCAATAATTAGCTAATCATTTTATGTGGTTGCAGTTTCAGTGGCATCGCTGGAACTGCTCGTCGCTGAGCACAAAGAGCCGCAATCCGCACGCCTCCAATCTGCTCAAGAAAGGTAAGTGCTGAGGTGAGTCGGAGCTGGAGTTGGAGTTGAGCCCAGTTGCCCAGCTGGCCAAGCAGCCAGTGGCCCGGTACCACCGAAAGCCATTAAGCTGACACTAAAATGCGCCGTAAGTGTGGCTCAGCTTTCACGCAAACAAAATCGCTTTACGACCAGCAAACGACAACGAAAACGACAAACTGTCAACGGGTTTGCGGTTATGCCTAGAGCAACGGCCCACACGCAAACCGCTAGGCTGCAGCAAGAGTGCTGCAATCGGGTATGCCCCACTGGCAGATACTACTTGTGTGTTACTGTCTAGCTCTATGCCATTTAACTGCTTCACAATGATGCATTCCGACTGCTTCATTCAATATACCCCTTTTGGGATTCATCAAGTGAATGGAGTCTAATTAAAAGTGCCCAGCAATAGGCCCTGGTCCAGTGTCCGATGCTATTAGCCAGCGCATTATTAGACACGCCATGGCACAAAACCACAGCAGGCGAAGCTGGAGCTGGCGCTGTAGCTGGAGCTGGCTCTCGGGCCCATGCCTAATGCCTCGGGCCCAGTTGGTCAGCCGCAGCACAGCTAGATCATGTTTCTAAGTTCTGCAGCTAGTAAGAGTGTTGCCCGAGGCCTGTTCTGGGCGCACCTTTTGTCACAGCCTAGTGCATCCCAGCAGCGGCAGTGCGAACTTTGACTTTGATATCTTAATCTGTCGGCCAGGCATTATATTTCACACACACACTCGGACGGCAACGGCGTGTGCCTTATGATCATGTTGATCATGATGATGTTTAACTGGCCATCTACAAAGTGTCGCCGCTTTCTTAGCCGCTTTTGTTAGCCAAGTAGCAAATAGCGGCAACCGTATGATCACAAGCGCCGATCTCTAAGCTGCAACTGTATCAGCTACGACTACTGTTATGACTCACAGCGATAGCTTCTCAGGTTCACTTGCCAACCAAAAACGCCCTGAAATAAATGAAAATTGTATTATAATTTAGCTACAGCTACTTCTGATCATTATTATTCATAAATTGCAAATGAATATTACGTTTAATTTAGCTGCCCTTCATTTAGAGTTTCTTCAGACTCCAACAGTCTCTGCTAACTAATGACCCAGGGTGGTAATCAGGCTAGTTACTTGGAAAATCCTCTTGCTTGCCCTGTCGGAATGTTTTAACTGCGTTCCCAAGCGCTTCATTAGCTAAATTATGCGTCATACAATTGCAGTAAGCACAGGCCGAGTCCAAGACAATGGGGCGAATGGTCAGTGGCCAAAATGGCGGCATGCAATCCAGATGCAAACGATATACTTTCAGTAGCAATGCTGCAAAGATTTCTCACAAATTTCAATGCAGCCAAAGCGAAAAAGAAATAAATAAACAAATGCAAAAACACACTTAAAAAAAGTAAGAAACAAGCAATAACAAGAGTGGCCTGGGAGACTGTCGAGTAAAAGGGAAAGGCTCGCAGCCAAGTCGAGTGGAGACGACTCGAGCTGACTCGAGTCCGGCGTAATTTATTTGCATTCATCGTATAAATTATATTGTAAGCAAACCACTTCATTCAATTTCAATTTAAAAAATTGTTATCTCTGTTGACGGATGCTGCCGCGGCCACTGACAACGTACAGCCCAGCGACAGCCAGACATTTCAGCAGAGACAAACGAACGAACCGGCGAGCCACCGAACGTGGACGTGCATCTGGATGGGGCTGCGCTGGCTCAGCTCTCGATCTGCATGTGAATTTCGGTAATGGCCAAGCCTGAGCTGAGCAGACGCCAATCGCAGCAAATTATGGGCGATCAATTAGTCTGTATAAGGACCGAGTATAGAATATTATTAGATTTGCTTATGGTTCTAGAAAAGTTGATATAGCAGAGCAGATGGAAATGCTGAAAATTTCAGGTTTATTTTAAGAGAACTTCTCTTCGCTTTTGAAGACATATAGACATATTATTTATGATGAAAGCGCTTAGTAACAGTTCAATGAAAAATAAATGCAGCAATATTAGATAATTATTTGAAATATATATAAAAATATATGGCTTACATAAATAAATGAGTAAACTAAAAATAATTATATATAGTAAAATTAATTATAGACTTTGAGAGATAGGCCACACGTAACCTTGAAACATTTATAGATCTGCAGGTATTTAGCAACGACAAATATTATCTGATGATTTGACACTCCTCTGTTTAATATATTTTTAGAAAATGTTCTCTTTATACAAAATATATTTCAATAATATTATACAATATATTAAAAATAATCTTGTTATATAAAAGACACATAATCCCTCGATAAGTTCACTGAAGCAGATTTAAAAAACTGACGCAAGCCAAAATCTATCTGAAAACTCTGCTCTAATATACATATTTACATATTCAAGTATAACTAATTCAATTTAATTCAATTCTTAAGAGATTTATCTTATATACAATAAAAAACTATTCTATTAAAATCCATATCAGAGATAACCGATAAAAAAAAGACATAGGCTAAAATGCCCATTTTAGGTTCTGTGTATAATCAATTTACTGGGCTTAGCTGGCATTGTGGCAATTGTGGATTTAGTAATTCCGACAAAGCCAGAACAATGTCATTACAGCATATCTACATATAATTTGCATTTAGCCATAATCTTGGGACTGGCATCAAGTGCACGCAAGCTTGATCGGGCCAAATACCAAAATGAGTCGGGTTAAAGTTAACAACACTGCCCAATATAACAATGCCGAACCATAAATCTCCAAATGCATGCCACACCAGCAGCAGCAGCAGCAGCAGCAGCGGCGGCAGCAGCAGCAGCAGTTGGAGAAGCCAGAGCAGCACTTCCAAGTAACTCTCGACTAGCCTTCAACGGGGCGCGCAGCGTACGAATATGGTAAACCCAAGCTTATGTCAGTGACATGTCTGCCGATCTGGCCGTCTGTCTGTCCGCTCGTCTGGCTGTCTGTTTGTCAAGCCGCCCGTTCGTGTGTCCATTAAATAAGGAAGGAAACACCGAACTGAACTGCACATAACGAGAGTCAATATTGACAGGCAACAGCAACGCGTGCAACGATTGCGACTGGGAGACTTATAAGGGCAGAGCAGCCACAGTCCAGCCAGCCAGCCAGCCAGCCAGCCAGCCAGCCAAGCAAGCAAGCGAGCAACCTGAGCAGCCCCAAAACAGCGAGGGATCGACGACGACGACGACGACGATCGGCCAAGTGAAACGAAACAAATCAAGTCGGAGAGGCACAATGACTGACAATCGAACGGCGCACGGACAGGTCAACTATTTTGCATACATCTACTATAACTTATGGAACTGGTCGATCGTTGATCGTCGTCGCAGATCGCAGATCGCTGCTGCGGCGGCGGCGGCTGCTGCTGCTGCTGCTGCTGCTGCTACTTCGCCATGCATTATTGTCAATCAAGTGAGGCTGGACCTGGGAACTGGGCAGTGGGGCTGGGCTGGGACTATAGCGGCAGCAGGCATGTACAAAAGTAGTAAAAGGATTACGTACGATCGTCGACGACGATCGACCTTTATCTTGGTCTCGGTTCAGCCAAATGCATGTGACAACAAGCGAGCGACGTATGTCGCAAACAATTACTTGGGATTGCAACATAAGAGACAGAGGCAGAGGCAGAGACAGAGGCAGAGCGAGAGGGCAAGGCACAGGGACAGGTACAGGGACAGGTCGCTGTTGTTGTGAGTGGGGAGAGGAAGGGAGGGAGGGAGGGAGGGAGGTGGAGATCGGCTGGTCGCCTGGCTCGATCGGTTGCCAATTTATGCGCAGTAAGAAGCACGTCACTGGCCCCAAGGCATTGTCAAATGTAACTCGCTGGCAATGATGTGATTTGGATTTGCAAATGGCCTGGGGGGAGAAACAAAGCGTGCATAAATCAAGAGCCAATCGAGCGAGCCAAACGATCAGCGATCAGCGATCACACAGATCACAGATCGCGAAATATGCAATTGTTCAGCAAGAGGGAGCGAGAGAGAGAGAGTGGGAGAGAGAGAGCTGCTAGGCTGCTGTGGCTACTGTGCGCATTGATGCATTGATTGATGGCGTCTTAATCGTCAATCAAATGCGCGCTACACTTTTGCATTACACCATTGACATTGGCTGGATCACTGTCGATCGTTCGATCATCCGTTCCGATTGCATTGGCTGTAGAACAACGACAACTTGTCACAACATTGACATTTGCATTCGTGCGCATCCTGAGTGACGGACTCTTGACTTTCGTTGCCATCGGACAGCTTGACCATCTCTGACTGATTGTTTGACAGCTTTTGGCCCCTGCCCGGCCAGCCAACAGCCTGGGGCTACCAGTTAGCAGTTAGCATCTTCTTGATGCACGCCTGTCACATTGACATATGTACTGTCGCCGGCGCATTGGATTTGCTCTTGGGCTTTTTTTTTTGTCTTATGCAAAGTGGCGCTGACAATTTGCATGTCAATCGATTGACAAATGTTGCCAACTTTGGTCCGCTCAATGACGGCCGGTGCATGTCGGTCATGATTAACGTCAGTTTTGACAGCCGTTTGACAGCCGTTGCATAAGCCGTCAACTAGCCGACTGGGTGGGTGTGCTGGCCTTAGCTGTGCCCACAATTTTGCATCATTAAAACTTGTGCGGATCGATCGCTGGCATCAATTGAATCGCCCATGGCGTTGGCTCGCGGCATTTGGGGCTTGGCGGCGGCAGTGCCTGAACGCTTGTCCGGCCCATGTCAAAGCCAAATGCCGCAGAATTCCCTTGGCGATCGCAAAGCCAGCGACAACAACTGCTTGGGCATTCAGTGTTAAAAATAACGCCGCATAACTTAGCTGGCGATAGTTTGCCGTGACTCCCCAGTGGCAGCCAGTCCACTCTCGACTCGTTCCAATTGCCAATTCCAATTGCCCAGCACAAGCTGAACGTTCCATCTGCTTCGCAGGCTATCGGGAGAGCGCATTTGCCTTTGCCATATCGGCGGCTGGCGTTGCTCACAGTGTGGCGCGCGCCTGCAGCCAAGGACGTTTGATGTCCTGCGGCTGTGATCCCACCATCAATCGCAAGACGCTCAACAAGAATCTGCGCCAGTCGCTCGACAAGGAGAAGAAGCAATTTCTGCAATATCTGGAAACCAACCAGATCCTAACGCCCGAGGAGGAAAAGACCTATGAGCGCTCCAAGATCGCGAGCCGCTGGAAATGGGGCGGCTGCTCCCACAACATGGACTTCGGTGTGGAGTACTCCAAGTTGTTTCTCGACTGTCGCGAGAAGGCCGGCGACATACAATCCAAAATCAATCTGCACAACAATCATGCGGGCCGAATGGTAAGCGAGAAGCTCCACTGAAAACTTTCTCAATATTTAAAAAAATAAAACGAAAAATTCCAAATATTTTCGCAACTTTCTTTTCAGGCCGTATCGAATAACATGGAATTTCGCTGCAAGTGCCACGGCATGTCCGGCAGTTGTCAGCTGAAGACGTGCTGGAAATCGGCACCCGATTTTCACATTGTGGGCAAAGTGCTGAAGCATCAGTTCCGCAAGGCCATTCTGGTCGATCAGTCCAATCTGGGCAATGGGGAGCCCATCGTAGTGCTGAAGCGTTCGCGCAACAAGAAATCGAATGGCGGCGGCAACAGCGCTGGCAGCTCCACGGATCTGAGCGGCTCCGATGCGTCTGCCACGCGGACGGGCAGCGGCAGCCAAAGCGATCTGGACGCCGAGCAGAGCACGCGCCAGACCAAAGCTGATAAGAACGCGGCGCGCATGGCCCGCAAGCTGGAGACGTCGCTCTTCTACTATCAGCGCTCGCCGAACTTTTGTGAGCGGGATCTGAGCGCGGATATTCAGGGTGAGTCATAGGACAGAAAGTTGAAGTCGGAGGAGACATGCATATTAAAATAAATACAGATTGAACTATAGTAAAGCTAACTATTGATCTAATTATACTTTATAGACATACATATACATATATATTTTTCTAGCGGTCCGAGAAGTCATCGTATGGGGGGAGGAGATATGGATATGGATAGATTTATTTTTATGAATTTTATAATGTTTATTAATTTTTATTTTATATAACAAAAATTACATTTTATTTGAATTCTTTTTATAATATTTTAATTTTTGTAAATTGCTTTTATTATTATAGTCTTTATTTTTTATTTAATTTTGATTTGTAATTTCATATGTTTTTAAAAACGTAAAGAGCCTAACTAGATTTATTTAGATAATGATTTCCTATAAAAAATTTTCAGAATTTTTCGGTATTTTTAGAAACTCAAATTCAAAACGAAAACTTAAATTTTTTAAATTTTTTGTTTGATTTTTAAAATGATATACATAAAGGTTTTTTTTTTCTTTTTTACGCGTTTATCATAAATAATGTAGATTTCTAATGATAATCACAATGAGATTTTCTTTTTAAAAAATTCCAATAGTTTTAGAGCCTATTCAATACAAAAAAAAAAAAAAACAATCAAATCTTTTCTCATTAAGTACAGAATTTCTTATCCATATCAATACAACACTCTTTCTTTAATTCATTTAACACATTCGATTAATATATTGATAAGAGTAAATACCATTATAAACAGATTGCCAGAAAGTAAAATAAGAGAAATATGTCAAAAATTCGGTCACACTCGGACAACAGGGTACTAATTAAAAATGATTTATTGACATTGCTTTGGCGATAAATTTGATTTGCCTCTAATAAATAAATCACAAATGCAAATTAACAGCAGCCGCGTAACAACAACAACAGCAACTGCACAAAAATAACAACAACAACAACAAAAAATAGCCATTTATTAACGGAGCTACCAAACATGCCACATAACTCAAAATGCGCCACGATAAAGTCGAGAGCTGCGCATGCGCTCGGCACGTACTCTCAGCCAACAAGCGGCAGCTACAACAATAACAAAACCCAGGCAAATTTGCATGACTAGCAGATACTCTGGTCGAGGCGACAAGATGACCTAAGTAAGTGCTATAGACAGTGGGGTGGACCATACAAGAAATGCAGCAAACTATGTAAAAGGTTTTTAGTTTAGGCTTAGGCTTTAGTATAGGTAATTAATTAATTAGAGTTTAAGATGTTAAACGAAGAGATTTTTACTGACTTTTCTTCCAGGCAGCAGACTTGAGTTCAGCCATCAAAGTCTATGATGTGGTCCAGTAACCAGAATATCATCAGACAATATTTGATACAACATTTGAATGGTTGTTAATTAATATAGTTGATTTTCATGATTTTTGTTTACATTTTTTGTAAACATAAAATTCAAACCTCATATAAGTTTTAATATCAAAGAGGAATAGAACTCTGTAGAGCTGTAAAATTGAATTAAATTGATTCTTCATTTTTTAAAAGCAGGATACCATATCTAGAATACTGATTCTATATCAAGATATTGATATTATTTATTTAATACATCATAGTAATAGTTGGATTATATTATTATTTAATCTACATGTCTATTAGATATAAAGTGCGAATTGGGAATATTTTTTCCTTCTGCCAGATAATCAAATTTTTTGGTATACTGATCCAAAGTCCTTTAGATGAGGAAACATTTAACACAGCAAGTAGTATACCCCATTGAGCCACTTTCAAGGGGTATGACTAACTGCCACTTGCAATTTTCGTTAGCCATTTTGTGGTTGCGGCCGTTGTTGTTGTTGTTGTTGTTGTTGCTGCTGCCGTTGACACATTTGCAAATTATCAAAAGCGACGGCGACTGCGGGCCAGTTTAAAGTGTTAATTACGACGCAAATTTATAATTAATCGTTGCGGAGCTATGGCGTGCGGGGATGAGGCGAGGAGTGGAGCCACGGGCAGCTGTGGAGCTGTGGAGCTTGGCTATCGACGTTGATTCGTACCGTTCAGCCCGTAGTCCGCCATGCTCATCGCAGCGCATTCAACAGACGCTTGATTCATGCGCCGTGTCTGGCCAAATGATGGCAATTAACGTTGGCAATTAACATCTAACAATTATGATACTTTGCTTAGCTGTTGCAGTTAATTGTTTATTTATCGCTTTTTAATGGCCGCTATTTCAACAGTTACACTCGAGCACGAACGAACAGTTTAACACTGCATATAAAGCCCAAACTAGGCGGTGATTAATCGAGTCCTTTGCTTCATGCGATTAGCGTATTGCAAATTGACATGATCAGATAAGCTGAGGCTACTTAACTGTTGAATAGATCAAAAGCTGAGAGGTTCTCTAGAAGTCACTATTGAATTGAGATGCAAAATACAAATCTAACAATTTTATTAAATTAATTATCACACAAAGAAAACCTAAAATTATTATAAAATATCTGCCAAAATTGAGAAGAAGTTTCATGATATTTATAGATAATTTATTGCGAGTCATTTCTTTGATATTTCAGGTACAATTGGTCGCAAATGCAATCGCAACAGCACGACCAGCGACAGCTGCGCCTCCCTCTGCTGTGGGCGTGGCCACAGTCAAGTGAAGGAACGACGCGCCGAACGCTGCCGCTGTAAATTCCAATGGTGCTGCAGCGTCGAGTGCGACGAGTGCCATGTGGAGGAGTGGATAAGTGTGTGCAATTAAAGGCCATGGCAACTGATAAAAGACTTTTCTTCAATGCAATTAGACAACAGCAGCAGCTAAAATAAAAAGAATGAAAATGAAAACAGTATTAAAATACATTTAATTAACAATTTAATATATATATATAGACTATAGTACTCAAAATTGAATAGGACAACTATCGATGGAATCATTGTGCGAGTGTGTGTATATTTTATGTTTAGCTTTAGCTGTCCATTTCACTTCACGAATATCTGTAAATACAAATAATAAGATGCACGATTAGAAACTGTCAATCAGCTGACTTTTATTCAATACCCAATTATACATATATATCTCTTCTGCTCTCTCTTTCGCTCTCACTGTCCATCTCAATCAGCCCACATTATGCACATTTTCTTTAGCTGCACGTGAATGTCGCGCTGCCCGAGCTACTGAGCTACTAATTCAATTAGCTGGCTAAATAGTTGCCCAAGGTGCAAGCACTGAAAGGGGGCTGCTCTCTGAATTGGAATTGGAATTGGAATAGGCAATTGGCTATACGTGGTGCCTTGGCGTCGTTGCGGGGCTTCTTGGGGCTCAGTAAAAAGCCGAAGAATCCGTTTGCACAACTTTCAGTTGAGTTTCTGCGGCGCTACGTGCTGCAAGCGTGCGGTCGATTCGGCAAATCCATCTGGGAGCTTGGAACAAAGGATATTTCCTTCATCAATTGCGGTGTGACACATAGAACTAACTCAAGTGAACAGGTCTGTTTCGTCAAGGACACTCGTCTGCCCGAGCTGCAAAATGTGTTTTAATGCGCAGCTGTTGCAAAAGTTCAATCTGTATAATCTAAATTGGGGTTCATGTGATGTAGAGTCCTTAGAGTCTAAGGATATGAATACCCTGAGAGTTCGAGTCAATGAATCCAGCAATCAATATTTATACTATGGATAATATAATACAAATTAAAACTTCAGTTGTCTAGTTGAGCTACACAAAAATGTGTGAATTATCCAAAAGTTTTTCAATTATTTTAAATCTCTCCTCTCTTCATTTGTCCGCTTATATAACTTTTATTTCACTTGTGGTCCGAAGCCCTTCATAAGCAGTCTTATGCAACATTTTATGGGGGATTAATGCAATTGGCAGCGGCTAAAACGGGTGGAAGACTTTTCGTAAGTCATTGACTAAACACAGTAAATCCCTTTTCGCAAATGCAGTGTGTCCAGCGAGTTGTTCGGTTCGAGTAATTCAACATGTATTTACCGTACTCGCAATTGCCGGATCCGACGGATAAATTCGAGATCTACGAGGAGATTGCACAGGGCGTCAATGCCAAGGTGTTTCGGGCCAAGGAATTGGACAATGATCGCATCGTTGCACTGAAGATACAACACTATGATGAGGAGCACCAGGTGTCCATTGAGGAGGAGTATCGCACGCTGCGCGACTATTGCGCCCATCCCAATTTGCCGGAGTTCTATGGCGTCTACAAGCTATCGAAGCCCAATGGACCCGACGAGATCTGGTTTGTCATGGAGGTTAGTTTCCTCCGGGCGCTCCCCATAACCACAGCCGGGCTAACCTTTCAACTCTTTGCAGTACTGCGCCGGTGGCACCGCCGTGGACATGGTCAACAAGCTGCTCAAGCTGGACCGTCGCATGCGGGAGGAGCACATTGCGTACATTATCAGGGAAACCTGTCGGGCAGCCATCGAGCTGAACCGCAACCATGTGCTGCACCGCGACATACGTGGCGACAACATTCTATTGACCAAGAACGGACGCGTTAAGCTCTGCGACTTTGGGCTGTCGCGTCAGGTGGACTCGACGCTGGGCAAGCGGGGCACCTGCATTGGGTCGCCCTGCTGGATGGCACCCGAGGTGGTGAAGGCCATGGAGGCCCGTGAGCCGGACATAACCGTGCGCGCCGATGTCTGGGCCCTGGGCATTACGACCATTGAGCTGGCCGACGGCAAGCCACCGTTTGCCGACATGCATCCCACACGGGCGATGTTCGCAATCGTGCGAAATCCGCCGCCCACCCTGACACGCCCCACCAACTGGTCGCAGCAAATCAATGACTTTATAGCCGAGTGCCTGGAGAAGAATCCCGAGAATCGTCCAATGATGGTGGAAATGGTGGAGCACCCGTTTCTCACCGAGCTCATCGAGAACGAAGACGAAATGCGCTCGGATCTGGCCGAGATGCTGGAGCTGGCAAGCGACGTGAAGACGCTGTACAAGGAGCCCGAACTGTTCGTGGATCGCGGCTATATAAAGCGCTTCGACGAGAAGCCGGAACGCATGTATCCCGAGGACCTGGCAGGCATAGACAATCCAACGGACGAGAGCATACTCGACTCGCTGCGCAATCGCATGGAAATGGGCGAATCCTACAGCTTCATTGGCGACATACTGCTCTCGCTGAACTCGAATGAGCTCAAGCAGGAGTTTAGCAATGATGTGAGATCCCGCCTCCCACTCCAGATATACATATGTACATAAATATATTCCTCTTTCAGTTTCACGCCAAATACAAGTTCAAGTCGCGCTCGGAGAACCAGCCGCACATCTTTTCTGTGGCAGACATCGCCTATCAGGACATGCTGCACCACAAGGAGCCGCAGCACATTATCTTCTCCGGCGAGAGCTACTCGGGCAAGTCGACCAATGCCCGTCTGTTGATCAAGCATTTGTGCTATCTGGGCGACGGGAATCGGGGCGCCACCGGGCGCGTCGAAAGCTCCATTAAGGTCATACTGATGATGGTGAATGCCGGGACACCGGTCAACAACGACTCCACCCGCTGTGTGCTGCAGTACTGCCTGACCTTCGGCAAGACCGGCAAGATGAGCGGCGCCGTCTTCAACATGTACATGCTGGAGAAGCTGCGCGTGGCCACCACCGATGGCAGCCAGCACAACTTTCATATCTTCTACTATTTCTATGATTACATCAATCAACAGAATCAGCTGAAGGACTACAACCTGAAGGCCGATCGCAACTATCGCTATCTGCGCATACCCCCGGATGTGCCGCCATCGAAGCTCAAGTATCGCCGCGACGATCCCGAGGGCAACGTTGAGCGCTATCAGGAGTTCGAGACCATTTTGCGCGACCTGGACTTCAATCACAAGCAGCTGGAGACGGTGCGAAAGGTGCTCGCCGCCATTCTCAACATCGGCAACATTCGCTTCCGTCAATCGGGCAAGTACGCCGAGGTGGAGAACACCGACATTGTCTCTCGCATCGCCGAGCTGTTGCGCGTCGATGAGAAGAAGTTCATGTGGTCGCTGACCAACTTCATAATGGTAAAGGGCGGCATTGCCGAGCGGCGGCAGTATACGACGGAGGAGGCACGCGATGCTCGGGATGCAGTCGCCTCCACTCTCTACTCACGTTTGGTTGACTTTATCATCAATCGGATCAACATGAATATGTCCTTCCCACGCGCCGTCTTGTAAGTATTTCCTCATTACACAAGTCTCTGTTGGTTAATCCGATGACCCTATGTATAGTGGTGATACGAATGCCATCATCGTGCACGATATGTTCGGCTTTGAGTGCTTCCATCGCAATGGCCTGGAGCAGCTCATGATCAACACGCTGAACGAGCAAATGCAGTACCACTACAATCAGCGCATCTTCATTAGCGAAATGCTGGAAATGGAGGCCGAGGACATTGATACCATCAATCTGAACTTTTATGACAACAAGACGGCTCTAGACAATCTGCTGACCAAGCCCGATGGCCTGTTCTACATCATAGACGATGCATCACGCTCCTGTCAGGATCAGGATTTGATTATGGGTAGACCAGGAGCTTAGTCTGTTGACCCTGCACGATATTATTTCACTACGTTTTCCTTGCTACAGATAGTGGATAATAGATTCAAATCTTAAGCCCACAGTTATAATTTTCATCCTTCAGTTTATTAGTAGAGTAGACCAACATCTTATTCTGTTAAATACTACGTTATATTTCCTGTTCTTCCTTCAGATTAGTAGTAGATCCCGAGATTTACTTTATTTTCTAGACTTTCTTCAGTCTATGTGTTTTTCTTTCATTTGTCTACGCTTTAGTTCCTTTAACTTTCCTGCCTTCAGCCCTTATGATATAATTTGACTACTCTAGACCTTCTCTTCTTCTTTAAGATCGCGTTTCGGAAAAGCACAGCCAGTTCGTGAAGAAGCACACTGCCACTGAGCTATCGGTTGCCCATTATACGGGCCGCATCATTTACGATACGCGCGCATTCACTGACATCAATCGGGACTTTGTGCCGCCGGAGATGATCGAAACGTTCCGCTCCTCGCTGGACGAGAGCATCATGCTCATGTTTACCAATCAGTTAACCAAAGCCGGCAATCTGACCATGCCCTTTGAGGCCATACAGCATAAGGACGAAACTGAGCGCAGATCATACGTGAGTTGCATACAATCGTAGACCGTAGACCCTGCGTAGACCGAACTCTCATTACACTTATTTGTTGATCTTTAAGACTCTAAACACGCTCAGCGCTGGCTGCATCTCGCAAGTGAACAATCTGCGCACCATGGCCGCCAATTTCCGTTTCACCTGCCTGACCCTGCTCAAAATGCTCAGCCAGAACGCGAACCTGGGCGTGCACTTTGTGCGCTGCATTCGCGCCGATCTGGAGTACAAGCCACGTGCCTTCCACTCGGACGTTGTGCAGCAACAGATGAAGGCCCTGGGCATTCTCGACACGGTCGTGGCGCGACAGCGTGGCTACTCCACACGCTTGCCCTTCGAGGAGTTCCTCAAACGGTAGGCAGCGATACGCCCACATCTTCGTCCAATCTCATCGTCTTTCCATCCCACTGCAGATATCAGTTTTTGGCCTTTGACTTTGATGAGACGGTTGAGATGACCAAAGACAACTGTCGTCTGTTGTTCTTGCGCCTCAAGATGGAGGGCTGGGCACTGGGCAAGACCAAGGTCTTCTTGCGCTACTACAACGACGAGTATCTGGCCAGGTGAGCTATGCTGTCAAAGCGAGAGAGACTCTGATAAGCAAACTAAACTGTTATCATCATCGCCAGGCAATACGAGCTGCAGGTGAAAAAGGTCATCAAGGTGCAGTCGATGATGCGTGCCCTGCTCGCGCGCAAGCGTGTCAAAGGCGGCAAGGTCTTCAAATGTAAGTGGCGCCATCTAAGGCAATGCTCAACTCTGTCCCTCCTTAACTCTGTCTCTGTCTATCACACAGTGGGCAAGAAGGTACCCGGCCAGCACGACGAGGCCGCCAGCAAAATACAAAAAGGTAAAAAAACTCAAGTTGATAAGGTTAAAGATTACTATGAGGAAAATATCGACATAAGTGAGACACCATCGGAGGCCGATGAACTGTTTCTGGAAGCGCGTAAGGACGAGGCTCTCGCCGCCGTGCGCATCTCCAAAATCGAACAGGCCTCGGTCGACGAATAGATCTCGCACTATTTTTACATAACCAAATGCAAATGCCCGTGTGGGCGCGTATACTACTAACTCGTGGGGGGTAGCACTACCGATATACCACATACCAAATACTACATACATACTACTGCAACTACCGCATGCATAATAAAATATCAAACTAACCAAGCCGCAAGTTTGCATTAGTGGTTAGGGTCTCTGGCTGGTCGATGTACCCACATACATACAACTTAAGCCGCTTAGGAGGGTGTCTATCTACATACTTATATACATATGTATATACATCTAGCCAGGTGTCCACCCACCTATGGTGATGCAACCAATCGGCTTAGTGGGACGTGACCTAGAGACAGATGAATTATAAGTGTTGCATAGAAAATAAATGAAAATTTAATTAAATTAAGGTGACTCCCCGCACACTGACCGCAATTCTGACATGCCACTAACCCACTCTCTCTCTCTTTGTCTCTACCTCTCTCATTCGCTCCCTCTCTCTCTCTCTCTGTCTCTGTTGTGCTTTCCTTACTAGCTTTTCGTGGTTTCCGAGACCGTGTCCGCTTACCGCCATTGGTGAATGAGAAGTCCGGACAGCTCAATCAGAATACGGCGGATTTCATTCGACCCTTTGCTAAGAAATGGCGCGAGAAATCAATCTTTCAGGTGCTGCTACACTATCGAGCCGCTCGCTTCCAGGACTTTGTCAATCTATCGCAACAGGTAAGCCAACCTTCCTTCCTTCCCTCCGTCCATTCTTTCAAATCGCATTATCACTAATTGAAATGCCTACACCTGCACAGGTGCACATTTACAATCAACGCATGGTGGCTGGCCTCAACAAGTGCACGCGAGCGGTGCCCTTCGAGCGCATCAATATGCGTGAGGTGAACTCTTCGCAGCTGGGGCCGTTGCCGGTGCCCATCAAGAAGATGCCGTTCCGCTTGGACCAGATACCGTTCTACGATACCCAATATATGGTGGATCCGGCCAATTCGATAACGCGCCAAACCTTTCCGAATCACCTACTGCTGCAGCAGACGGAGGACAACGAGCCCTGGGATAGTCCATTGCAGCGCAATCCCTCAATGACCTCGTGCTTGCTGACCTACAATGCCTATAAGAAGGAGCAGGCCTGCCAGACGAACTGGGATCGCATGGGCGAGAGCGATAACATCTACAATCAAAACTTCTTCCGGGATCCACAGCAGCTGAGAAGGTGAGTTCCATGACGGAATCCTAGTGGAGTCCCTTCTCACCTTTAACCCATCAGGACTCAAATGCAGAGGAACATGAATGCCTATAACAATGCTTACAACAATAACTACAACAGCAGCAACTATCAGAACGCCAATTGGGGAGTTTATCGATCCGGATCGCGTCGCAATTCCCTAAAGGGCTATGCGGCGCCACCGCCACCGCCACCGATGCCGTCCTCGAACCAGTATCGCAATAATCCCAGCCAGCAGCAACGGAACTACCAGCAACGCTCCTCATATCCGCCCTCGGATCCGGTGCGGGAGCTGCAAAACATGGCGCGTCGCAACGACGACGATGTAAGTAGCGTCAGAGAATGCGATTTGGATTCAAGCTGATTTCAAGCTGATTCTCTCCTGGCAGAACTCTGAGGAGCCACCATTTAATTTTAAGGCCATGCTGCGCAAGACAAACTATCCGCGGGGCTCCGAGACGAGCACCTACGACTTCCACAATCGCCCCGGCTGGGAGAACAACGACCAGCAGCAGCAGCAGCACACATTCCAGGCACCAAAGCTTCGGTCGACGGGTCGACGCTACGACGAAGATGGCCAGAACTCCAACTACAACCAGAGCTCCGGCAATTATGGTGTGTCGCGGAATTTCGGCCAGCGGGCCCCGCCGCTGCGGCAGACGCCGGCGAGCGTAGGACGCAGCTTCGAGGACAGCAATGCGCGCTCCTTCGAAGAGGCCGGCTCATACGTTGAGGAGGAGATCGCACCAGGCGTCACGCTCTCTGGCTATGCTGTTGACATTTAAAGTACATTAATTAATTATCTACTCATATTGTGGCGTGCGAGATATTCTGATTAATTAATTTTAGCAATAAACTTGAATTCAGCAAAATATTTGCGATTTATTGAAACGCGAAAAAAAGGGAGATTTACGACGATATTACATTGCTTTTAAATAATTCACATTCACTTGTAGGCCTAGAACGCAACAACAATACTTTCAGTATTACATAGACACTATGCATAATACACTCTATATACGTATGTCTGTATATATCTCAGTATATATAGATTATAGATTATTAACATTAATAGCTTAAGTGTGGTAGGAATGGAAAGAACCTTGTACCCAGGATTTGATCTAAAGTAGTTTGAAAAGGTATTTAAAGCTAGAGTATATATGTATTGATTTAACCCGCACACTCAAAAAGAGACATGACGCTATAAATTCTTGAACCTCATAAACTCCAAGATTTCACTTAATGCCTTCCATGTCGGCAGCCATCAATCATCCATGCCCGGCTCACGCAGACCATCAGAGTGCATTTGCTTGCCGGCGATTTCAAGCATGGCACGATCTTCCAAATTACCATCCAATACAGAACGTTTCTACAGGAAATAACGAAAGCCATTTAAAGAAAATGTCTGCAATCTAATATTTATGTTAAAAACAAAATACTTGCAAGCATTTACTTTAAGCTCTTTTGCTCAGTTATGCCTTATGTTTTGCATTTGCATATTTGGATGTGAGAATATTTACCTGATTATCCCCGCCACCTTCTTCATCGTCCTTGACAGGCAAATCGCCCACAGCCCAAACCTCCAGGTTGCGTATTTTGAATTGCTTACGTTTGCTATAAAAAAAACAGGAGATATATATTGTTATTTGCTTATATTATATATTGATATTGAAATAGAAGTAAGCACGCACCTGAGCTGCACATAGTCGGCATATGTGGTACAGCTCTCGACACTCTGACCCTCGCCAAACATGCAGTCTAACCAGAGACCTATTTATAATACAAATACAATTATAATCAAATTTCAATTAAAAGTCCGTTCTCCCGGTCTTACCCCAATACTCGAACTGTCCTCCCATGCCCTGCAAAAAAATAGAGCATTGTAGTTATAAAATAAATCGATACACGTCCATACCCGAGGCAATTACTCACCAGCCCATTAGGCATTGTCTGCTGATTCAAGTTAAGATACTGATAATGGTCATTGTAGCCAGTGGCGGTGAAGCAGCGCATGGCTGGACTGAGCGTATAGAGCAAAGAAGTATCGTTGCCAGCGAATTGGGGCTTAAGTGCCCACGATTCAGGTGCATAGCCGCCGAATATGTATTGATCCTCGTCCTCGATGAAAAACAGCGTCGGTCCCTTGTCCATCATCTTGCCAAGCATTGTGGAGAAGCTCTCGCCATGGATTTTCGACGAAAATAGGAAACGCCATTTATGACGCATCTCGCGCGGCAATTGTGCATTAATATAGAGCACATGCGGCAGCTCGATGATTGGCCGGTAGTGGCTATTATGCGGCGCATCTGTGTGTGCGTGTGTGTGTAATTAAATGTGATTTACGATTGTCATGATTGAGATACAAACAGCGCCATTGCACATTACATACCGCATAGCTGGGGCAGAATGGAAATTTCCATCTCTTTGACGATTGTACGCTTGCTGCCGCCGTGCCGCGTGTAAAGCTGCACGAACACCTCACGCCACAACTGTAGAAATTGTGGCGTTACATGGAGCCATCGCTCCAATGCCTCATTGTGCAAAGTGTGCTCCAAGTCTTTGCTTAGGCTACGCATCAGTCCCTTGGCAAAGCTGCAGAGCGAACGCTCTGTGGTGATAAAGCCCAGGTCTTGCCAGTCCTTGATATTGGAGCCCTTCAAAGTGCTCTCCAGTTGCACATAGCTCTTAATGACTGAGTGTATATACTGCAAACATAATAGGTAATTAATTGAGAACTAACTCAGTTATCATGAGATAAGAGCGCACCTGCTCCAGTTTTTTGCTGCTCAAACTGTCGTTGGGGCTGCACTGCAGAGATGACAGCAACATTTGCATTTTCATCTCAATGCTGCCGCGCTCCATAATGTAATAGGGCTCGCCAAATTTCTTCAATGGTATATTGATGACTTGCTGGCCCGGCTTCGTTGGCGTAAATAGATATTGAGCCGTGGCCTCGGCTAGCGAGCGCTCGATTGTTTGGGACCACGCTTCCTATTTTGTTCGGGCAATCCAAAACACACACAAACGAAAAACATACACAAAAATAAACAAATTAATGCGATCGTAAGCAAACTATTTGATTACAGAGCTAGAGGGAACGAGCACACTGTTAATATTTGATGACAATTGCTGTAATCGCCACGTCCATTGTTTATCACAAATTCAATTTCGTAGCCATAATTATGTGTTGGCCCCCATGGAATCACGACTAATTCGTTAGCAAGTAAATTAGACGAAGCTAAATAAACAGAAAGTCAGCCGCAAATGCGCTAAGCAAATAAATTCGTCTAGCCAATGACAAGATTGCAAAACCAAAAACGTATTCAGTTAATGCAAAGTGTTATTGATAACGATAACTAACATAGGCAATGGCTTTTCACGCACATACGCACATACAATATATCATCTATGGAGTCGCATGACACTGTTGCGGCAAACCTTGAACTTGTGACCGAAACCGAAGGCAGCCAAACATTGATTTGTTGGCCAAAAATGCACAAGTGCAACGACCGAATAGCGTTCACCTACCACAAGTCGATCTGAGGTTAATTTCTCTAGTGCGCCGCCAGATGCGTTGCGGTATGCCGTTTCTAGAAAGCGCAGCTCCTCATTTGTGTATACATTGTCCGATTCTCTTTTGCCACTACTGTTTCCCATAGTTGTGTGATTGTACTTTATAGAGAGTAAATACGCTACTGATGCCTCGAATTTAAATTGAAAAAGAAGAACACAACAAAGACTTCATACAGCTGTTGGGCAGTGTGACCACAATTTAGCTGCATCAAAATGCTGCCAAGCCCAATTCGCCGCGCCGCTGCCGCCGCAAACTCTGCTCATTTTTGCGCACCGCTGGAAATGCTACAGTGCGCCGCACCGTTTATTATGTCAAAAGTCAAAATCTTTTTTGCCATCAATCTTGTAGAAGTAGTTAGTAGCATTTTATTTTAACGAAAATATGTTGAAATTAATAATATAGCAGCAGCTTATATAATCAGAATGCTTTACAAAAAGTTCTGTAGCATTTAATCTGCCGCACTGCAGTCGCTGCCTTTGCTGTCATTTTCTCTTTTCTGTTGCACGTGCATATATGTATGTATGTATGTCTGTTGAATGTATATCGATTTAGAGTTATCGTTGATGACAGCAATGTTATTGATAACGGACTACTCGTCGTACAGTTTAATCTGTCTTTCAACAACTCATTAAGTACCGAATTGCAACGATAGGAATCAAAATCCACCTGATTTACAAAATAAATAGACAAAAATTGAAATAGATTGAACCGAACGGTCAAAGAGAAACGATTGAAAGCATAATCATTTCGCTTTGAGTGCGTCGCAATATTTTTTGTTGCTAGGTCGAATTTGAATGTGACCAAACGATTCTTGTGGTAAATGTTTATATTGGTTGTCCTATATATTTGTTACATGTCAAGTACTAGTAGAATACCTTTCCATCACTTGGTAAATTTTGAATATTTTACATACATATGAAAGTTTTCTTGGCAAAAGCTCTGTCAGCATCAAGTTTTTTAGCTTTTCAGCATCAGTCAAAGGTGACCGTATGCAAAAAAGGTTTAATAATTTCGCCGCGCCACAACCTCATTGGGCGCACTATTTAATAATATGCGCCCTTTTCCTTTTAAATAGTCTGATTATGTTAATATTGTTGTAGTTGCCGTTTTCGGTAGATATTTCAACACGGAAGCAGGTGCTTCCACATACGCCAATATAACATGAACATTTGTAAACGTTGCCTTGGAAACAAATGTTATTTGATCGATTTATTTGTACGAATATGTTGAAATTCCTTTACGTAAACTACACACAAATTTCTGAAAATTTGACTTCAACTACAGCAACAGGCTCCTCATTAATTACTTGTGTATGAAAGGTTGTATATACACATATATTTATAAATATTTAAATGCAAATATATACAACATATTGATAGCTTGTGCTCCACAATGATTGGCACCGCCGGGCAGCGTCGCCCGCGAAAGATCCGCGAACAATGTGGCTCCTGTCCGGATCGCTTCGCCAGGGACAAGCGTCAAGTGGTGATGAATGATTCTGATACCACAGAGGAGGAGTCGTCAACGGACGAGGAAGAGCGCTGGAAGGATGTGGCGCGAGCTGCCGAAATTCCTGCCGAATATTACAACATCCAGAAGCTGGTCAAGTACATCAAAGCGGGCAACCAAACGGCCACAATTGTCAGTCTGTGCTGCCTGCAGGACTACGATCTGCGCGTCCAAATCAATCAGTTCGCCATCCAAGATATTGGTGGCCTGGATGTTTTGGTCAACATACTGGAGTGCAACGATACCAAGTGCTGCCTGGGCGCCCTCACCGTGCTCGCCGACATAACCCTCAATATTGACATACGGAAGACGATCGTGGATCTCGACGGCATACCGCTGATTGTCGACATTCTGAACTCATCCATGAAGGACTTGAAGACCATGGCCGCCGAGACCTTGGCCAATGTCAGCAAGGTTCGCCTGGCTCGCAAATACGTGCGCCAGTGCGGCGGCATCTCGAAGCTGGTCGATCTGCTGGACATCAAAACGAGGTAGTATAATGAGGTAGCTATATTCGGGCGCACATCACATCTGTTGTATATATGAACTTTTCGTTTTCGATGCGCTGCAGTATATTGCAGACGCCACGCAATCAGCTGACCGCCGAGGAAATCGAGTTCCTGGACATGGCCCGAGCCGGCTCGCGTGCTCTTTGGACGCTGGCCGACTCCAAGCACAACATGGAACAGATGCGAAAGAGCGGCATTGTACCCCTAATGGCCAACTTGCTGAAGTCCGTGCACATTGATGTGGTCATTCCGATTATGGGCACCGTGAAGAAATGCTCGTCCGAGCCGAAATTCCAGCTGGCCATTACCACAGAGGGCATGATAGCGGATATTGTGACCCACTTGAACTCGGAGAACATCGATCTGAAAGTGGAGTGCAGCACGGCGCTCTACAAATGCGCCTTTGATGCAACCACCAGGGACCTGGTGCGCGAGGCGGGCGGACTGGCGCCGCTCGTCAGCATCCTGAAGGACAAGTCGGTGCGGGACAATAAGCCGTTGATCAGAGGCGCCACTGGCGCCATTTGGATGTGCGCCATGTCCGATGAGAATGTCGAACAATTGGATGACATGAATGTTGTACACCATCTGGTTGGCCTGCTCTCCGACGAGTGCGATGAGGTCCTAACCAATGTCACCGGCGCCTTGTCCGAATGTGTGCGCTTCAAGCAGAATCGCAAGGCGGTGCTCAATTCGAATGGATTGCCGGCAATGGTGGCACTGCTTAACTCCTCGCACGCGCCGCTGCTCGAGAACTTGGCCACGGCAATAAAGGAGTGCGCCGAGGATCCAGAGAGTATGCGTATCTTAGAGCAATTGGATGCAGTGCGTCTGGTTTGGTCGCTGCTCAAAAATACGAGTCCCCGCGTCCAGGCGAATGCCGCCTACGCCATTTGTCCGTGCGTCCGGAATGCTACGGACTCCGCTGAGCTTGTGCGCAGTCTGGTCGGCGCCATGGAGCTGGTAGTGGGTTTGCTCAAGTCCAAGGAAATCATGGTACTCTCGGCTGTCTGTGCGGCAATCGCCACCATCGCCTTGGACCAGACCAATCTGGCCATTCTAACGGATCTGCGTGTCATATATAAGCTCGCCGACTTGGTCAATACAACGGATGATATGCTGCGCATGAATCTAGCGGCTGCCGTCGCTGCTTGCGCCTGTTTCGGCAACAACACGGAGGAGCTGGGACGCCTGCGCACCGTCACACCCATTGTCACCTACATGACCAGCGAGAATCCCATGGTGCATCGCACCACGGCCATGGCCCTCGAGAAGCTATCGATGGATCCACAAAACTGCATCACTATGCACCAGGTATGCATCCATGTGCCTTGGCTGCTACTCTCGCTAATCCCCAATCCCTGTCCACAGAGCGGCGTGGTACCCTTCCTACTGGAGTGCATTGGATCCACCAATAAGGAGCTGCAGCTGGCTGCCGCCGGCTGTCTGCGCAACATACGTGAGCTAGCTCTGCGCGCTGAGGAGTACATGCTCAAGATAGACGATGATTAGGCCCGTTTGCTGTGATCGACCATCGGCCGTTTGGCCTAGGTCGATAACTGTATTTATGCTTTTACTGTTTAAAATTGTTGCAAGTGCAAATATATGTATGTAGCCCTGATTGGGATTTGGGAGGGGATTAAAGCTGCTCGACGTTGATTCTACTCCAATTAAGATATTCCCAGACGATACCTGTCGATAATTGTATACATACATAGGCATATTATATTCAACATTTGGCTAGAGATATATTTGGCGCAACATTTGGACTATCTAAGTGAGTTTCAGTAGCTGGCATTGCTGCCTCTCGTCGAGATGCTCATGCGGCGCTCGACGCGATTTGTGTGCGGCATTAGGCAGCCGGGCGGCGGGTAGCGCCAGCGTCGGGGCCGGGACAGCAGGGTGCCATCGGTAGAGGCGCGATTCCGGAACGGCGCATCGATATTGCTGTGTGAGCTGTCCAGGCTGCTGCTGGCTATATCGTCGGTGGATTCGGTGTGATCGGCGCTGTTCTCCTCTTGGCAGGCGCTGCCAATGACCAGGAACGAGCGCCGGGCCACGCCCAGCGGCGTCGCATCGTAGAAGGAGCAGGAGCCGGCATCGGGCGTCAGGTTGCCATCGGCCTCATGCGCCACATCGCTGGTGGAACGTTTGAGCTTTGGAAATTTACTAAACACACGCCAGAAGCGGAACACATCACGGAATACGTTTTGCACCTAAACAGTTGGAAGTGAAACATAACTGAATGCAACAGAATGGAATTCAGTTGAACGCACCTGATCGACGCTTTCTCTCACAGAAATCTCATGGAAACAGGCGCAGGAGAGCTCACGGAAGCGACGCTGTCCCTCCTCCAGACTGACCATTCGATCGCCAGTCTGATCTGTCTTGTTGCCCACTAGTATGACGGGGATGTCCAAGGCGTATTCCTGCAACGGCAAACAGATAGAGACACCCAGACAGAGACAGTGGCCAACGGCGCACTCACCTTGCTGGCGGAGCCCAGTTTGCGTCGTCGCTTGTTGTAGTTGATGAGAAACTTGAGGCGGCTGCACTCGTCGAAGGAGCACTTGTCTGTGATGGAGTAGACCAGAATGAATGCATCGGCCCAGCGTATATTCGACTCCAGGGTGACGCCGTCCAGTTCCTGCAGGATGTGAATTATTCTTCAGATGATTCTATTGAGGATGTTAGACAGACAGCACTCACATGCAGCTGCCCGGTGGCATCCAGTATGTCAAACTGTACCGACTCCTTGTCCAGCGTTGTCTGGCACGTATAGATTTTCTCCAAATTGGGATCGTATTCGCCAATGAAGCGACGCGTTATAAAGCGCACGACCATCGCTGCAAATGGAAGAGCGCAGTGAGCACAGTGTATTTGAGGGCAGCGAGGCGAGGAAGCACGCTCCACCTACCCGTCTTACCGACCCCACTCTGGCCGAGCACCATAACCTTCAGCGTCTTCTGTTTGTTGGTATGCAGACCCAGTTTGACCAGCGACGACTTTGGCGAGGTGGCATTCATTTTGCTGGGCCGTCAGCAGAGTCAGCTCGACAAGTCCAGGAGCTCAGGCTAAGACAATGACGTCTGACTCCAGATGATTGAAGTAACCTTTTTGAATGCCCTGCAAAGAAGATAATATAAATGGGATTTATTAGAGAACACGATTCACCTAATACGAAATCTATAAAATTATATTTACATTAAATGAAATTTTTAAATTTTATTCATTAATATTTAGGTATAATATATAAGATTTTAATAAAAAATAAATAACTTAAATGAAATCATCAATAAAAAAAATTCACCTGATATTCTACTTTAACTCAGATTAGGATATTGTAAAATATTTTATGTATTAAATATTAACTTTATTATTTTGAATGCTCCATTTCAAAGCGTCGCGACGTGTCGGTCAACTATCAATGCCTGCCGCTTTTACAGGGTATTTATTCACTTGGCTAGGCCTAAGCGTGTTTTGCATCTTTCTTGCCTTTATCGCATAGTTTGGCTGGCCGTTATCCATATGCCAGCTGTCCCACCTAAGCCAGACGAGACCTGCCCGCATTTTTTGGCCCAGTTCCAAACATTATTGCATACTTTTCAACAACGGCAGCAGCAGAAGGCAGCAAATATTTTATAGTACACGCCAAGGGGCACTACAATGGACGATTGCGTAGGTGTGAGTATATGTTTATAGCCTCCCTCTGTTTTGTCTACATGTGTGCCTGTGTGTGTGTGTGTGTGTGTGTGCTTGCCTCTGATAAGGTCAACAATGCCAGCAACAACTATGAAACATTTATTGGACACTTTTTGCGTCGTCGTCGTCGTCGTCGGCGTCATCGTCCAGGGCCAGAGCTATTGCCAGGGACATGGCCACAGACTTATTCATCATCATCATCGTCGTTATTGTCATCATCATTATGATGATAATCGCTCCACGCCCCAACAATTATCAGCAGATTACTTGGAAGCAATACACTTGAAAATAAATACAGTAAAATATCAATTAACACTTGAGCTACGCTCTCCTCCGTTTCCACGACATTAGGGACCAAGTGCATGTGGACATTCGTCTGATGCGAGCAGACGGCCGACTGCTGTTCGCCCAGCCAGCCAGCCATGTAAACAATAGCTGAGTACAACGAAACGAGACCGAAACTTTAATTCCCTAACGCCATGCGCCCTGATGGATGATTCCCAGCGGATGTCGAGTGCATAATTAAGAGATTAGGCAAATTACATATTTGTTAGCAAGGCAAATATACATATATTTTGTGCATAATTATTTTTATTTATTTTATTATTATTTATAAGGGTTGAGACATGCCTTCCACATACAATATCTTATCAGCACAACTATAAATAATAATATAATAAGACCAAACCTTTTGTAGGTAAACTTTATTCCATACCTAATATAATATTTTTTTTATACATAAACTAAACTAAAGTCATGGAAACTGTTGACTTATAGACTTTGCTTCAATTGAGTTGAGTAGTTCGTGGGAAATACTTATATCACTATAGTAATTGTACGGTTATTAAGTGCCCATTTATCAGAATCAAAGTGGAGATATTTTGAAGTATGCCCTAACTGATAAGTGGTTATTAATAGTAGTACTTTTCCTTGTAAGCTGAAATTCATGCTCAAGTCAAAATTTATTCTATCCTGAAACGCTTTGTATGAAAGGAATGTAAGAAACTTTTAAAGGGAATTACAGCACAATAAAAAATAGCTCATAAGTTAATCATAAGCTAATCTTCATGCTATGGGTAACAATATTTTTACTTAAGAACTTCTTCTTGAATTCTTCAGTTTTAATTAAAAATATTTAAAGTTCCACAGCTGCTTCTACATACTCGAGTAGAGAGTATTATAATTGCTTCCACACACACAGCAGCGCTCGTGTTGCTACATTGCGCATAAGTCACACACACACCGATACACTCTAAGTGTGTGCGTGTGTAAATATGTAAACAAAAGTATTAATGTCTGCTGTGCTGATAAATATTCATCAGGAGAACGCGCCAGCGTCAGTCGCAGCAGCAGCCACATGCATGCTGATTATGGCCGGGCTAGTTGAGTACGAGTAGACGGTGCCCGAGGCGAGTAGACTTTACCTTTTGCGACTTAAAACGCAGCTGCGTAGATTTTAATTAGTTGGATTTGAAGCTCAAACAAACGCAAAGCGAAAGCCGCCATGGAAACACACAGAGCAGCGCGCGTGTCTAATGGACCAATACCGATGGCTGGCAACACGGCGTATACGCAACGCATCGAGTGGCTCTCTCTCTCCCTCTCTCTCCCTTTCTCTTGCGACCTTCCTGGAAAGGGCAGTTGGCAGTGCATTAAGTTACTGCTACTGTTGCCATGACTTTAAAGCAACCTAAAAAGTTTGCCCCCACTGACCAGGCAACCAGGCGATCGGCCAAGTAGCCAAAAGCCCATTAGGACCGTCTGTGCGTCGTCTGCCATGTGGATGTTAAAAGCGCGTTTGTTTTGATTTCAATTTAATTACGGCGATAGCTTTTCTTCAGGGCCCAAACAGTAACATACGCTTTTTCTCACGATGCCCTCAAAGTGGTTGAGTGGTTGAGTGTCGAACAGGTGGTGCAGTCGAGCAAGGTGTAAACAACGGCAGCAGCAGCAGCAGCAGCAGCTTTTATTCACACTAATGAGTTCTAGGAAACATTATCTAACATCTCTAAGCATTAGGGGTATTCAATAATAAATATAAAAAAATAATAAATATTTTTTTTTTTTGTCAAATTATATATTATTATAAAACAATAATTATAATAATCGGCACTTACTTATAGCATTCATGAATAGTCCATGGGTATTATCAAATATTTTTTTAAATGCTTTTCGCTTCTTGAATACCCCTAGCGATTGCTGGCAACACCTTGGCAAGCGAGCAGTGGTTCAGCGCCACCGTCAATGGGACCTTGGCATAGACATTGAATTGGAAAACTTGTCTCCCTGCTGTCTCTTTTGAAAGGATGGCTCAGTGGATGGGTCTGTGTAATAATTTACGATGCTATCTGGCATTGGGTTGTTGACCTGCTTATGTTTATGAAAACATATTGCGTGCTAGCTGAAAATTGAGCTTAGATTGGGTTGCGTCTCGTTGCCTAGCACGTGGCATGCCACTCAAATTCCATTGAAAGCAAATCAACCTAACCACTGACCAATAACAAAAATATCAATAGCCAAAACAAGTGCACCGCCAGAGCGGCAATGGCGCTGGGTTGGTTTGGGTTCGGTGGGCCTCGCTTGGGTTGGGTTGTCATGGCACTGAAGCAATTCCGTTTCCCGCTTTCTCACTAAGGTCATGGGAAGTGCGGCAGTTGCGGCGCAACTCTCGCACAACTTGTTGACGACTGGTTGGAGTTGCCGCCCACTCAACCCACCGGCAGCACCCACAGGTACCCACCCACCCACTGGCCCCTCTGCTCGACAAGCGCATTTGTGCTTGTCATTTCAGTTCATTACCAGCTATCGACAATCGACCACTGAGTTAACATTAACAACAAGCGTGCTCAGCCTTGGGTCTCATTGCCAGACGACATGCTACCCTCTAAAAGTACCCACTGCATAAGATGTATGAGATCTACGCAGTTAAATGTATACAAGTATGGGTATATATGTTAGAAGATACCCTACTGATTCCTCTGTTGCAATTCGATAAATATCTCTTATATACCCATTCATTGATTCCGTTACCATTTACAGGGTATTCCACATAACTGTTGCCATTGACGGCCGCACTTGTTATTGGCCCTGAAATTGAAAATGCGAAATTGTTAGACTCAGCGTCGCGCCGAAGAGTTGGCGGTCAGCCTCCCGCATCCGCGCCCCACCCAAAACCCTTCTCCA
The DNA here is from genome assembly GCF_054131105.1 of Drosophila navojoa. Taxonomy (NCBI): domain Eukaryota; kingdom Metazoa; phylum Arthropoda; class Insecta; order Diptera; family Drosophilidae; genus Drosophila; species Drosophila navojoa. The sequence goes on along the minus strand of NC_142891.1, from coordinate 15,044,678 downwards.
CTCAAGTGTTTGTTTTGTCGCGCATTTCCATGTGGGCATGAAAAACCTTGAATTGAGTATTAGCCAAAATATACAACAAAAATTGAATTTGAATACGGATGCCGAGCGTATAAATACAATCAAAGCCGCACGTCTGCAGAAGCATTGGCTGAATTTCATAATACACTTTAAGCAGGCCCAGTAAGACTACAGTTATTATATATGATATTACTTTGACGAATATTGTATATACTATATATGTACATATCGTAAATATAGTAGGTGTATAAAATTCTTTCCATCTAGCAATGTATATTTTAAGCCATTAGAGCTGGCAATAGTTTTTTATTATTATTATTTTACTAGAGACTAGTGTGATAAGCTAATTTTCAGTTCTTGCTATATGGCTTCAAAAAAATGTTTTTTGAAGCACAATTAAGAGAAACGTTAGCTAATTATTTTTTTTTTCTGAGTATATAATAAATTTAAATTACAAAAAAAAAAATTAAATAAAATTGAATTTAAAAAAATATAAATTGTTGATTTAAATTCAAAATATTTCTATATAAATGTGGCCTATACAATTATACTATATTATTTTATTTTATTTAGATTTTTTATTTAAATCATTCTGATATATATATACAAAAATATCATTATACTAAATTAAAATTGGTTATAGTATTTAATTTTCTAGCATATTCGATTTGCAATATTCAAAGCAACTCCAAAATTGAAGAGTACCCGAGAGCCTGTTAAATATGTCTTATAAATACAAGTCAAGCATCATAAATGCCATTCGGGGCTGGCAGCTATGAACAGCCAAGACAGTGGCAATACCAATGGGGATAGCTGGTGTGCTGCCCGCCTACAACAACAGGAGTGGGTGATAAGCGATGCTTAACTAAAAATAAATGCAAACGGAGCGAAAGAAAAACTCATACTCATGGTCACTGAAGACTGCTGGGGAACAATGTGTGGAATATGATATGAAAACCACAAGTACAAACAATATAACACACACACATACATATATACATGTTAAGTATATGTGTGAGTACTGCTAAGCTACTGGAATTGGTTTAGTGGGTTAGGTGTTTTGTTTAGTTGCTTACAGCGTAAAATGGCACGTGCTTAAGCCCTGAAGCGGTTCGAGTCTAATAATATGAGAAGGTAAATGAAATTAATGCTAAATGGCTTCATTTGAGACTTTTGTGCACTTGCCTTTAGAGCAGTGCGAAAAGTTGCCATTGAATAATTGTTATAAAAATCGTGATTATTGAATATGGAGTTATATGTATATTAAGGAATGTCAATCATAGCGACTCATTATCATAACAATTCCCCATGAATACTCATCATCTTTCATAAAGGAGCCTCACTAAATGCTTATATATTGAATTCGAGCTCTCATTTCGTTTATATCCTCAGGGCTCTTGTGGCCATGGCCCAGCATTTAAATACTTTCGTCTGCTATGAATGGCCATAAGTGAGCGTCAACCTCAAGCTCATATGCTGAAACTGAATCAATATCTGTGCACCATAAAATAACATTGTATCCCTGTGATCCATGGCACATAATTGTATGCTTGGGCGTATTTGTTTTGATGCGCCGTCATACAGGTCGTATGCGCTATTTACTTTGAATATCAATAACACTTGTAGCTGGCGATGCGTTTACGATCGCAACACTCAATCTCAATGAACAATGAATTATGATATGGCGATTGTCATCCAGCTCCTGACCAAATCCCGATGACAACATCTGCGGTTGCCGGGCAATAAAAACGTAAGCGCTATTGTGTGCCGCTGTTGCGGGGATCTGCGGATTGTTGTCATTAACTAGTAAGTAGCTTTATAGCTGTGGGTCGATGTCTGGGCCGTTTGCAATTTGCCCCATTATATTGGCGTGTGGCAAACAAACCGAGCACGCACGCACACACACGCACACACACACGAACACAAGCACACACAGTTACATTGACCGCTAAGCTGTGCAACATATTCGCTTTTCACTTTTCGTTTTTTTTTTTTTCTTTTCTTTTTGCTCTGACCTTGCTGCCAAATTTAAAAGCAAATCTAACAAATCAAATCAACGAGTGTTCGCAGCGTAGACATCAACAATTTTGCTCAATTTCATATGTTTCTAATATTTTTCAAAGTCAAAGTCGCAAATCATACCGGAAAGACACGCAACTATCGTTTAGCTAATTAAAGTGACTAACAAGAGCATTTATAGGCGAGGTAATTTATAGAATATAAGCTCACTATATAAAAGTGCAAACACTCTTTGTGAATATTTTAAAAATTAAATTAAATTAAACAAAAATAAAATTATTGTGTATTTTTTTTTATTTTTTTTACTCTTTGTTAATAATAAATAAAATTAAAAAAAAAAAAACTATATTTTTTACAACAAATTTTTCTTTTAATGAGCTCAATTAATTTTTATTAAAAGATGAAAGTAAAATAGTTTTCTGAGCGAACTGCGGTTCAGGTTGTAATCGTTGCAACATAGGCTGAATACCTGTTTAAAAACTATTTTGCCACAAAAATTATGAGAGGGCACAAACATATCTGGTTAAATGATGTGCACGGCAGCAACCGCAAGTCGAGGTCGTTTGCTCTTAACATATAAACAACAGCGCAGCCAGAGGCGTTTCAAAATTGGGAAATATTTATGAAAATATTTATGGAAAAGTTCACACTGTTAATTGTTTATAATATCATATTAAATAATTTTAAAATTATATTCAAAATATAATATAAAAGAACAGCTCCCCTAAAGCTAATATTGATGACGTCACTGAGGAGGATTTTTTTTGTTTACATGATTAATCAAGTTATTTTAGAAATTAAATGTGGAACGAAATTCACTCTTGTAGCCCCCCACAAATTGATAGCGAGGACGCCACTGCGTCGAATTTTAATTGTTTACAAATTTAATCAAATAATTTTAAAATTATATATTGTTTATTTATCTCAAGAGTGTGTTATTGCACCACATTTTGTATACATCAATATATATATATATTATTTTCTTTTTTTCTATATATAGACTTTCATTTTTTTGAGAGCTAAAAAAACTAAGTATACGCACCGTATAATTGCAACAGGAAATTAATTATTTGTGCACAGACTTGAAATTGTGTTTCCGTTAACAAATTTGATTTTTATTTTTTATTAATTTTATTTATGTGATTTATGTGTCCTTTGATTGAGGAACCGAACCTTCGCGCTTAAGTTCCTGTCGCGTATTAAGCCGCAGGCACACAACAATTATGCTTTTATATTCACATGTTTAAACTGCCCGCAGTCAAGCAGTTGTTATAGCCGTAGCCGTAGCCGATGCCGTTTCACGATGCCGATGCCTGCTTATTGCGCCGCGGACCAAGAGGCCATTGTAAAACAATCATGAAAATCCGCAACAGGCCGACAACAATAACAACAACAAGAGCAATAAAGAAAAAACACAAAAACAGAATCCAAACCGCGCGGCGACTGCGCGACGTTGTCAACTAACGCGCGTTTGGACAGCTGTAAAGTAGGGGGCACGCCCCCCTTTGGCCCCTCACGCAGTTGTAAAATGCAAAAGAGTTTCGACACGGAAGTGCACAACACGCCCACAACAACGCGTCAACCCACACTCACACAAGAAACTGTTGTTCTTTCTGTTTTCTTTCTTTTTCGCTAAAACGGGAGTTTGACGGCGACGCGTCGAAGCGTCCGTTGCGCTGGCGTTGAAACAGGCGAATAAACAGCGCCAGCAGCAACAAAAACAAACTCAACCAATGCCGGCAGCAACAGCAACAGTAGCAACAGCAACAGCAGCAGAAGCTCCAACAGCAGCAACAGTTAGCATCGAATGGCTTGTAGAGATGCAAGAATTTTCGACTATATTTATTTAAAAATATATAATAATATATTTATTTAAATGAAAACGAACATAATAGTCTTTATTGAACTATAATTATATAAAATGCAAGCTATTATGTATAAGTGTAGGTAGTTTTTGGCGATAAACTCGCTAAACAGTGAGCATCTTCAATTGGTTAGCAGCATGTTAAGAGTGCGTTGAGCTTTTAACATAGCCATGTTAAGCGTTTGGTAAGCTTAACAGCACCTGTTACACGTACATCTGACGGCGTGTGAAGCTAAATTGTAATATGCAAATAAAATATAAAAAAATAGTTGTTATATTAAAAAAAATAAATAAATAAATTAAGAGCAGGCAATGCATATATTATTTCGCTCTCGGTTTGACCACTGCGGGAGTTGTTTTTCGCCTACTGACCTTCAGCTCAAAGTTTGGGGCCACACGTGCTCTATATTATATTTTGGGCAAAACGCAAACATTGTCTATAGCAGCGTTGATACGTATATGACTAATGTTAGTCCCAACACAGACTCTAGCACAAATTACATACACGTGCACCGGCCGAGGTGCAGTCAGAGGCAGAGGCGGAGGCAGAGGCAGAGGCATTGACAGACGCACGCGCACGTATAATGTAAATAGCTACGCACACACTGAACATATAGAAGGGCAACCTGTTGACATCGGCAGGTGGCCTGTTTTTACGATACCCTTATTAAGGATATTTCTGTTACATAGTATAATACACATACATAGGTGCATATTGCCCATAAAGCCTATAACACATATAGGTTATTGTTGGGCGACAAAAATTTGTTCGATTTGAATTAAGTCCAAAAATTTATATAAATATTAAATTATCTTCTTTCAGATTAGTTGAGCTGTCTTATAGGGCATTCATTTTTCGACGTGTCGTACATGTATTCAATATCATTTAATTTTGTCTTCTTCTTTTTTTGCGTTTGACCATCCATTGAGCACTTGGGCTATTGCATAGGATATGTGTGTGTTTAATTCTTAAGTATATGTACATATTTGTATCTTGTATCTTACTGTTAGAGCAGGAGACAACCGACCTTAATTATGTATAATAGATAACTTAAAGCATCAACAACTTAAGCAAGAAACGCCTAAGCTGCAGCAAAAGACTAACTTCAAGTATAATATTCAAAATAAACCAAAAAAAATATAAATATAAGGAAAATTATATATTATATATGTAAATGTTAATTATTTATTTTAAATACTGTTTGAACTATTATTTTATTTACTTATTATACATTTAAGCGTTAAAATATCTTTTAAATGAATTATACTAATATCCGAAATAAGATGGATTTATTATATATTCTTTAATTGTGACAATGATTTTAAAAATAAATATTTATATATTTATGTTATTTAAAAAATGTACTTAAATCAAATAAATAGTAATATACTTAATAAAATGCAGGCAAATATTTTTAATATCTTTTATGTCAGCTATTATTCTTGACAACATTAAAAGTTTTAGTAAGCAACAGTTATTAGATTTTAAATAAATACAATATCAATAATTGAATTCGTATTTAATAAAAGAGAAACTTCTGCAAGTTCCAAATATTTAAGGGTACTCAAAGAAATATATGTATGCAATTCCTGATATATATATTATATAAACTTCTATATATGCTATTTACCATACAGTTTGAAGAGTATATGGTACTAGTAAGTGTTACGTGAAGTGTTTTTAATCAGCTGTGGGCGTCAGATTTCGCTCACTAATTGCTTTAGACAAGCGCCTGTGCAGCTGAGTCTCAATTGGCAACAGGTTGGGGAATGCCCCTGGCTTCAGGTCTGTGTGAGCATTAATTTTGGCAGGCGCTGCGTGTGTGCATTCATTACGGTTGACTGCCCCAGGCAGTTGGGGTCGCCGGCTCGCGCCCAACCCCACGCAACCCCATCTAAACTGTTGACAGTCCAAGCCTGCGTCAGTCGCCTGTGCGTTCTTACCTTTAACCCTCGCAGGTCAAATGCTATCGTCGTCATAGCTGCTGTCACTTTGCATTCACGTTGTTTACGCATCGGCAATAGCCAAAAGGTGTACACGCTCTCCCCCATGCCCTAATGTCCCCATTTCCCGTGCTCTCCCTATATATGAACAACTTTTCATCTATTTTATGGCTTAAGCAACTAATTTGCAAAATTGAGAGCAGACTTTGGACGACACAAACTTATGCGACCTGTTCGCATTTCATAGAGAAATAATAGTCCGTTAATTTATTAATCTTGTACACAATTTCCGTTGTAGTTTCCGCAAGACGCTTAAGAATGAATGATAGACTCAGATCAAAGTCAAGGTTGCCGTCAATCACTTTAAGCATATCGCTTGCTAATTAAGCTTTCAGCTTGAAGCGGGTTTGTTAGACATTATATATTCAACAGCAGAGTTGTGGGAAATTAAATTAAATAAATATGATTTTGCTTTCATTCAAGAATGAATTTTTTGGCCTTTAGTTATCGATTATTAGTTTCAAATTAATTAAAATAATATGATTTATCAGATATTTTTATTCACTCTTATTCTATTCTTCGCATTAAGCAGTTTAAGTTTAGTCTCTATGAAAAATAAAATATTATTTTATATAAAATATCTCTGTCCAATTACATTCCATTTCTCTACTAAGCAATTGTTTTGTCTCTCTCTCTTTCTCTCACGCACAGAAGATGAGTTTAGCAGTCGCTTCATTAAAGCTTTTAAAAGCTTTTTTCATGCAAATAAAGAGCAATTGCATTTTATCTCTGTAAAGAGAGTGAAAAAGCTCAAACGATCTCGTTATGAATGAAGAGTTGCTTTTGGGAAAACAATAGCTAGGGGATGCCTTATTCTTAAATGGAGCATATTATGAGTAATAGATGATACTGGAAAATGAAGATAAGATTACGCTTATTGGCAAATATTTACACGGCTTCGATATGAAATACATAGTTGCCCATCGACATGGACAATACACCAAAAAAAACAAAGGCAGAGAAAGAAAAGGTTAAATGTATAGTATAACATAAATAAGAAAAAAATCAGTATAAAGCATTTATCTTCATTCAGACAAGTATTTAGTTCTGGTTCTCTGCATAGTAAACTTGTCAAACGAAAGTTCGATAGGCATCCTTAATAGCTTAACTATTAAGCTAACTATTTAAGTCTTTAGTGAATTCTCTGAAATTCACCCAAGTATACCTAGATATACAGACTACGATCTCAGCGATCGCTGGCTAAGGTGTAATGTAAAAAAAAAAGATATGAAATATTATCATCTATATACATATATACAAAAAAATAACTTCAATCGCAAACAACTTCATTATACCCATTTCTGGGATCAGTTACAGGGTATGCAATACCAAAAATATATATACATATGTACATATACAATATTCTGGGGCAATTTTCGCTTAAGCATTTCGATCTCACAGTCAGTACACATTAGCACCTCGTCGAGCACGGAACGCGAATAACGGTAGACTGGCTGGAAAAACTCAGCGGCAAGTGGAAAGCAACGGGATCGAGATCGAGAGAGATCGGCGCAGAGACGGAGGTGTAATAATTTGCACGTACTGCAGACTGCGTGTGTGTCGGTTTGAAAAACAATTCAATATTTTGGAGATTTCCAAATAAACAAAGCACAGAAGCCAAGAGGCAGCGAGAAAGAGAACGACACAGAGAGAAAGAGAGAGAGACGGGGCACGCCACTTGTCCGGCCGAAAGAAGCTGCCTCTGGCCTGCTGTCGGCCAGCAGATCAAAAGATTAATTGGAAAATTGCATGAATGAATTGTCGAACGGCTGATGTGAATGCTATGGCCAGATTGCTTATGGTCAACCAATTAGTTTATTTTGTAGGCCAGCAGAGTGTAAACACATCAACGGAATGGAGAATGTACGCTTCTCCATCATCGTAAGTGCCCCCCTGCCCCCGTACCCAACCAGCCCACCCACCCAAGCAGTCTCGGCCAGTCTCTCTCGGTATGCAACGTTTGGTTTATTTGTTTTGGCAGGAAAACGATCTGAAATGGCAATTGGAGAGTGACGCGGCCGAGATGCAGATGCTCTTTGATAAGCGCAGCATTTCGAGCGAGGCCAACAGCGACGCCGTCTTCAGCAACGAGGCCCACGAGATTTTCACACGTCAGCAGCAGAGCCAGGTGCTGTGGCAGGCCCAGGAGATCGAGGAGACGCTCTGCGCGGTACCCAACGGACGGCAGATCTTGGACCTGGTCAAATCGGGCTGTTTTCTAGGTGCGCAACCACTGAAGATCGCTGGGCAGTAATCAAATTAACTGTTATTGCCTTGCAGAGCTACTGATCGAGCCGAACGACTGCAACCTGGCGCTCATCTGCTGTGCTCTCTACGGCTCCGTCGAGAACATTATTTACCTGCTCACCCACTACGATGCCGATCCAAATACCTCCGATAGCCGCGGCCGCACGCCCCTGCACTTTGCCTGCTGTCGCGCCAATGCGCCCATAGCCAAAGTATTGCTCGATCGAGGCGCCGATCCGAATCGCTGGGAGGACAAGAAGGAGGTGACGCCGCTGCACTGCGCTGCCAGGTGAAGTGATTAAAGCAATAATCGTTTATTTACCTGAAAACCTATTCAGTTAACCAGCACTGTAGTATAAATTAATCGAATTACGTCTCCTTCAGCTCGAAGAGCGTTGAGTGCCTGCTGCTGTTGCTCCGGCGTAAGGCGAACATCAATATTGGCATCAACAGACGATCGGCTCTGCACTATGCCATTGACGGGGATGCTGTCGATTGTGTGGAGATTCTACTGAAGTATGGCGCCGATCCGAATACGCCGCAGGTGTACACAGAGACGCCGCTGCATACGGCCTGCGCCTCCGGATTCACCAAGTGCGTGCAGCTGCTGCTGAATCACAATGCCGATGTGCGTTCCCAATTCGGGGAAGGCAAAGTGACGGCATTACATTTGGGTGAGCTTCGTCTCCATTACGCCTCCATTACGCCTTCTATTTGAAGACTACAATATTATTTGCTAGCCGCCGAGAATGACTATGCGGAATGTGTGCGTCTGCTTCTGGAGCATGGGGCCGATGTCAACTGTCGCAATGCCAGCCAACAGACGCCACTGCATCTGGCCTGCCTCTCCCAGTCGATCAGCAGCGTTGAGATTCTGCTGAAATATGGCGCCAATGTGAATGCCGTTTATCGGGACGGACGGACAGCTCTGCATGCGGCCATCGTGAAGCAGTCGCGGTGCCTGGACTGCTGCAATGCGCTGCTGAAGGCCGGCGCCGATGTCAACAAAGCGGACGACTATGGCTATACGCCGCTGCACCTGGCCGCACTGAACGAGTTCAGCAGCTGCGTCTACATCTTCATAGGCGAGTGATGCGGGCTGTGGAAGAGGGCTTCCAGCTCTACTAACTTGCTTCATATACATACATACATATATAATTGCAGAGCATGGCGCAGATCTAACGGCACGCACGGGCGGACATACCTCGGCGCTGACGTTCATTGTGCGTCGCTGTCCGGAGATTATACCAAAGCTGATGCACAAGCTGGACAACTCGATCAAGGTGAACGATCATGAGATTGGCGACGTGGACTGCCAGATCAAGTTGGACTTTCACCTGCTGGTGCCCAGCTCATCGACAGAGAAGGGCGAGGCGGAGCTGATGCTCAGCCTCATCGAAGTGGGCCAGAAGCGCATTCTAATGCATCCGCTCTGCGAAACGTTTCTGTTCCTCAAGTGGCGTCGCATTCGCAAATTCTTTCTGATGAGCCTCGCCTATCACACCTGCTTCGTGCTGCTCTTCACGCTCTACGTGATCGGCGTCTATGTGCGCAGCTGCAAGGAGGGCGAGACCTGCCAGGCACCCGGCTATGTGTCCACCATTGGCTACTTTGTGATCGTGTTGAATGTCATGCTGCTCGGCAAGGAGGTCTTTCAGATGGCCCACGGCCTGCACGGCTATGCCAAGTACTGGGAGAACTGGCTACAATGGACCATTGTCTTTGGCGTCCTCTTATGTGTGGTATGTATGTTCTACTGAAATTTCAATTACATTCTGTTTGCTGTCAATTTGTTCACGAAATCAATGTAGAAGACATCATCAAGCTTAGATATTTATAAATTTAACTTGATGATTGATATTTGCCATCTGCTCGCATACAGTCAGGCGAATATTCGAAGTATTTTATAATCTTTAAGGGTCATATCAAAACTGTGATTCGAATTTGTAATTAAATATTATTTGTGTTCATTTTAAGAATATCTATAGGCGCATAAAATCATAAATATAATTATATGATTTATAAGTTCATTCTTTTTATATATTATATATATAAAAATTATTTTAAAAATAATTTTAAATTATAGATCTATTGCTCAAAATATTGTATCAAAAATAATATTTTATTTTTAATATTCTTGAGAGTTTCTTCGATATATACTAATAACAATTTGAATATTTTTCTATAATATTTTATCCCGCAATGAAATCAAATATATGTATATATTGAAGATCACATTCAAAGTCAATTTTATATTATATATCAAAATACAATTCTCTATTTACAGACACCAGAAATTTTATGGACTGGCGATCTCCTGGCGGTGCCCATGTGGCAGCATCATGTGGCAGCTGTGGTTATTCTGTTGGTCTGGCTGGAGCTGATGATGCTGGTCGGAAGATTTCCCATATTTGGCGTCTATGTGCAAATGTTTACCAAGGGTACGACGAGACGTTCTTCAATAATAATTGAAATACAACTCAAATTGATATTCCAATATAAATAAATATATTTTATTTCTTGTCTCTCAGTGGCTGTTAACTTTGGCAAATTCCTGATGGCCTACATCTGTTTGCTGATTGCGTTTGGCTTGAGTTTTGCGGTGCTCTTCAACGATTATCCGGCATTCGAGAATATAACATGGTCGTTCCTTAAGTCGTTCACCATGATGTCCGGTGAGCTGGAGTTTGAGGATATATTCTATGGCGATTATGCGGTGAAGTTTCCCGTTACTTCGCACATCATCTTCCTGGCCTTTGTGCTGCTGGTAACAGTGATATTGACCAATCTGATGCTGGGCCTGGCCGTTAGCGACATACAGGGCCTGCAGGTGTCCGCCACGCTGGATCGGCTGGTGCGTCAGGCGGAGCTGATATCGCGCCTGGAGAGCCTGTTCTTCTCCAGGCTACTGCGCAACGCACCCCTCGTGGAGTACTGCAGGCGCAAAGCTCTGCTGCGCACATCGCGCGACCGACTCCAGTTCACGGTGCGTCCCAACGATCCGCGCGATCGCTCCCAGCTGCCCGAGGACATCAAGCTGAACGTCTACAAGCTGGTTGCGGAGCGGCGTGATCGCAACATGAGCACGCGCAGGCGACAGTTCGAGAAGAACTATCACATGTTCAGCCACAGTCTGCGCCAGCGACAGCAGAACGTCAACTGTGGCGAGTCGAAGGCCCCACCACAGCGCGCCCAGCAACTGGAGTCTCCCCATGCGCCCATGCAAACACAATACTTTCAAATGAACGAACTCTTGCGTCCGCGCTCCGCCACAAATGTGCCGCAGCAGCTGCGCAAGGAGCACGAACTGAAGTGCCAACAGGCCGACGAGTGGCGCCTAGAGCTGCAGTTGATCAAAGAGCAGTTGGCCCAGCTCACAGCCAAGTTTGAAAAGTTCTCAGAGACTGCGCTGCGCAAGCTCAACTACAGCGCCAACGAGCTCTGCCGCATGAGGCAGCAGCAATCGGCGTCCTCTTCAACAGCAACAACTGAGACGTTGCGCCATCATCATCGTTGAGACATTTACAGGCATGATATATCATTAAATATATAGATATATATTTAAAAAAAATAAATAAATAAAATAAATAAATAATAAATATTTATTCAAGAGATTTATACAATGAAAGTTAGGTCAATGTCGTTTAGTTCTTGATCTGGCTCTGCTGCAAGAATTGTCTTATCATATTCCTTGATTTCCCATTTTTAATGAGATCAAAGTATTAAAATCCAATTTTAAATAATTTATTACAGCAATATTTATATGCAACTTGAGGATTACGCTCTGCAATAGAAAAGACTGAGTTCACTGAATTTTGATTGCTACTTTTTTATTGAGAGAACAACATTAATATTTTCATGCAAATGAAATATTATACAAGTATTTATTACTAATTGAGTAAACCAATGATGTCTTTCATAGACAATCGTTGCGTTTGGTCGTGAATCCAGCAACTCTCAATCACAGACTTATAGTGCTCACAATACTTAATATTACGAATATCCTGCAGTGGGGGCCGCTCACCTGCAAAATGATTCAGGTTTAACATATTACATATTCAATGCTTGACAAGTACTTACCGCTAACGGCCAAATGGATGATGGCCAGTGAGCTCATTTGTTCCAGGTGATAGAAGGGCTTCTTGCGTGCCAACACCTCCCAGAGCACAATGCCAAAGCTATAAACATCGCTCTTGTCTGTATACCATTGACCCAGCGCAACCTAGATAGAAAAATTTGCAAATTTTTATGAATATATTTACAGCAATTGTAGATGCAACAAACCTCGGGCGCCATATATGCGGGAGTACCTATGCAATTCGTCATCAAAGTGGCCTGATCCCGAACCGTCCCAAAGTCGGCTATCTTCAGGGTGCGAAATGCATTCACGAGCAGTAAATTGTGCGGCTTCAGATCGCGATGAATGACAGGCTTTGGTGTCATGTCGTGCAGGTAAGCCACGCCCTGCACAGAAAAACAAAAGATATATATATACATATATATAAATTATTGTTATATATTCACTAAACAATTCAATATTTCCCACCTTGGCCAGCTGTTGCATCCAATTGAGCACAGTTTTGTGCGTATACTTATGCTTCTTATCGCCATTGCAATGCAAATAGTTATTAAGTGAGCCACAGTCGGCATATTCCATGAGAATCAATGTATTGCCATCGGCATCTTCTGTAGAGCCAAAGAATTTGATAATATTCTCATGGTTAGCTCGGAATAGCTGCCGCACTTCTCTCTCAATCCATTTGCCATTCTCTGCACCCTTCTGAATTTTCTTCACCGCCAACTCAATATCAAATAAATTGGCTCGCACCACAACACCGAAGGAGCCTTGTCCCATTACCTGTACAATAAATATAATTTGATTAAATTCTCAGAGCAATCGACTGTCTGGCTGTGGCTTACGTCGCCCAGTTGCATCTCAGCGACATTTGCGGTTGTCGTTTCCAAATCGAAATCCATATCATAATACAGTCTGAAAGTAAGAAAAAAGTATTACAATTCATATCCAATCCACCTCCCATACCAGTCTGTTAGTACAAACTTTTTAGCTTTATTCAATATTTGATACCTCCCTTTGTTTACTCTATATATAGTCATAACATTGTTATCTCTAGTGCTTTTTATACCCAATAAATGTGTGAATATGGGGTATATTGGTTTTCCGAAAATATATATATATATAAAACAGAAGGAAGCGCGGTAATATTTAATTAAGGAATTTACATAAGCATGACAATTTATAAATGATGTATGTATATGTCTACTGCATATATCAACTCAGAAAACCAATATACTCTTTCTTTATCTTAGACAAGTACTACACCGTAATATTAATTTTGATATTAAATACCTTGCAATTATGTTGAGGTTCAAGATCACGTCCTCCATAGTGGGTCGCTTGTTCTTGTTATCATCTCGACATCGGGCAATCAGAGAGTTTAACTCCCTGAAACCGGGCATATCAGTGTCCAGCGTCGACATATAAAACAACACTTCCCAGAGCACTACGCCAAAGCTATACACATCATACTGTTCGGTGTAGTAGCGTTCTATTGAATTCAGAAAGTACGTTTGCATACGTATGAGATGAGTTTCATTCAGATAGGCTTGTTTCTTTCGCCGAGTCTCGGGCGGCGCATAATCGTTGCAGCTCTCTTCAGCTCCGCTGGCCAATTCGCCGATCTTCAGGCAGCGAAAGTTGTTCGTCAAAAATAGATTCTGCGGCTTTAAATTACCGTGGTATATGGGTTTTGGCTTCAGAGCATGTAAAAATCCAACGCCCTGCGCAATGGCCATATGAATATAGATTTGATATATTTTGTTAGATTTCTATAGATACCCTGGCAAACTGCAGCATCCAATTGATTGCATCTCTTGGTACATAATTTGGTACTCCGGCCCAGTGAATGTGAGTATAGAGCGATGTACCCTCTGCAAATTCCATTAGGACCATCACTTTGCCCGGTTTCTGGGTTGTGCCGTAAAATTTGAGAAGATTCTTATGATCGATATCCAATAGCTGATCATATCTGCTCTTGAACCATTTATAGTCAATCAGAATATCGGGATATATTTTGACGGCAATTTCTTTCTTATGCCATTTTGCCTTTCTCACTATGGCGCCATAATCTTTCACGATTTCCTTTAAAGTAGCAAACTCTTGCAGTATATTGCTATATTTAATATATATTATTTTATTACCTCCATAAAATCGATATCTTGCAATTTTACATCCGCACACATATTTGATTCAAATATCACTTGTAATTTATTAAACTTATCTAAGAGTGATACAAATTCGGAGTTTATATTTCAGATAAGCAGATATTCAATATTGATATTTTGCTGCACATGTCTTATATGCCAGGACTTAACTCGAACTAACTTATGTGACTGAAACCGTAGCAAATGTCCACTTGAGCTTATATATGCGACTGCATTAACTGATTAAACACGAATGATAAGACTATCGTATTGCATGATAACTTTTTATACTCTTCAATTAGAGGTCGATAGACCTTCGCTTCCATAGCTGTAGCCTTGGGATAGGCAAAGCCTCGATATACCCATCTTTTTCAGTTGCAATGTGCAAGAAATTATGAAAATTTTTTAATTTATGTACTCGAAGAGAGTAGTTTCAATTCTGTTTGTTTAGTATATGAGCAAATTGTTTTTAATTACCAGCCCCAGCTAAAATGTAAGCATGAGCAGCTTTGATATAAATCTTAATTGATTTCATGAGGCTCACAAAGTAAAAATATAACATGTCTCACGGTACGAATTCTTGTTTTTTATTTATGAATAACATTTTTATTTAATTTCTTTTACGAATTTGTGAATGAATTTTGTTTTTGTCATTGTTTAGACAATATTTTTAGCTACGCTTGGAAACTCGTTTTTCTAGTTCTCACAAGTGTGTGGCTATAAAAGACAACTAGTCAAATATGAAATAAAAACTTTCAAATTTCATTCAATAACAAATTGATATGTTAGAAAAAAAAATCATTGTATATTATATTATGCTTTCGTTTACCGGACGTATACAATTTAAAATGATAAATAACAATCAAAAAATCTTCCGTATCAATTATTTTGTGTTTACCTCTTTTTTTGATTCCAAGAAAGTATGAGTCGCATATGAATGAAAATACTCAAGATTAGATTGAATGTGAAAATCAAGCAACAACAATAATTGAATTGTACTCACTAGATTAATTTACGAATCTAATTTAGATATGAATATATAGTATATAGTATAGTAAAATTATTTTTGTATCAATTTTGTGTCTCAAGATAAGAAATTTAAGCAACCAATGCAAAACTTGAATAACCTATACTCCATCAGTTGTCTGTGTTCAAGTATAGCTTAACAAATATTTATTATTTTTAAAGAATTTTAGCTGATTGAAGGGCTCTTTTAATTTGAGTATATAGCATATCATTTTATTGATATTTAGATATGTGTGCTCTAAAATTCTACAAACAAATATCGTGCGCATAATGTATATAAAAGTGTCTGAGAAATTTGCTGGTGAGCTGGTGAATATAATGCTTTATGTGTACTGATATCAAGCAGCTAAGATAATTTCTTCAAGTTAACATCTTTAAGAGCCCGGCCCATTGGTTAGCCATTTATCGTTGCTCTGATTCCATATTAAAGTTCCCTCATCCGGCTGTGGATCGTGAGGCGAAATCTTTGTCCAGGTCTGTGTTTTTGGATTGTAGGCAAAATTCTTGGAATCGCCCGGCGGCGGCGGTGGCGTTTGATTCAGCAATGGAGGTCGTGTGATTTGCACAATATTCGGCTTATCGCCTGGGTGTACATTTATATATTCCACTTGTGACTTGGGATTGGCATAGTCAATGGCGAGGGTCTGGTAAACCAGCAGCAAAGCAACTGCAAAGACTTCGATGTGAATACATTTGAAACTGTGAGAATATTTCCACTTACGGCTTATGTGAAATAGACCTAGTCGCAGCATTATATGTGTTTTTATTATTATTAATTTCTCTCTTTGTTTTTCTTGTTGATCTCTCACTTTGTCGCTCCGCTTAGGGGCAACACACAGGCAAGCGTTTCGGTTGCGACTGCTCAGAATTTATTTTCTACACATTAGACAAGTCGCTAAAATAGCGCGAGTGTGAACATTGAAATCTCAGCTTATTAATCTGTGTATGTGTTATACCCTGTAACCGGTAAGTTGTGTCGAGGGGTATATTTAGTGCGAATGTGAACTTGTCAAATTTATTGATTGTATAGTTACGATATATGTTCGGTATTAACTTATGTTATACTAGATTGGATTGATTTACTCAATAGGGTTTTTAGTCTGAATATGTTAATTAAAAAATAAATAAATAAAATAAATAAATTCATATACATATTATTATTGAGTTTTATAAAACTATTTTTTTATATAACATAATATAATATAGCATATATTTTTAATAAAACTGTTAACTTAGCATGTATCAATATCAATTGAAATCAAATATAAAATCTTACGATTTTAGAAAGATTTTCATTTTTCTGAGTCTATATAAATATACACAAATATACCAAATCATATTCTTGATACCATATTCCAATAAAAATAAACTTCCATTTAATAGTTTTTCTACACTTTATTATTAATATTTTTTCTGCACTATTATAAGGTCCTATTAACTAAATAAGTAACATTCTTATTTCACTTTTGTATTTGTTTTGGTGAAACAAGGTAGCAGCCGATCGAGTATACCCTCCTCACTATTAATCGCTTGTTTTTATTCATACACATCTAAGGTCACTGGTAAAGCATTGAACTATAGATTGTGTAGCGGATATTTTCACTTCAGATATTACAAATCCCCCTACGTAGTGCTGCAGATGCCCAAGTGTACAAAGCGAACATCTATGAATAAGAGTTGAAGGAGAGTTAAGAAAAAGTGTCAAAGAGAATTTTAGAGAATGCCTAAGACAAAGACAACTCACTTTGACCACATTGAATGGCACAGTTGAGACGTCCCTCGTTGTAGTAGTTAACACCGTCACTGCCACAGATGGGATTGTATTGACTGGTCGCTGGGCAGGTTTGGATGCAGGCCAGCATGCGAGGCGATGCGGTGGTTGGTTGAGCCGTAGTCGATGGCCTAGGCGACGTAATCGGCTGGCCACGAATGAAAGTCTGTGTCAGATCCTCATTCCAAAGCGGAAACTGCGGACGGGCTGCCACAACAGCGATCAGCAAACAGAGAACTGCAACCGGAACCGTTGTTGTATTTAGTTTAATATTAGGAAACAAAACCCACCGAATATATGGGAAATTTCCATTTTTGTGCGAGTGCTACGACTTTGTCCGAGCGACTGTGAAACTGAAATACTTCTGAGCCCGTCCAGCGACCCGTTGCGTACTTATAAGCGAAGCCCTGAACAGATACGTATTTTGGTATTGATTGCTATAAACGTCATCAGCTACACGAGCTTGGGCGAGTGAATTTCGTATATAGATCGGGAGGGGATTGCCCTGACTTCATATAGACCTGAAACTGGTTCTAGAGTGTAGAAAACCGAATTACTTCTAAATTATTGATGCAATTCATGAGTCACTCGTTGGGCGACATAAAATATTCAGTCTGACGGATATTCACTAAGGATTAACTATTCTGCGCACGATCAAGACACTTTGTATTGGACTAGAGCGCATTACCAAGTGTAAGAAACGTCAATTGTGCATTCTCTGAATGAACTGCATCTGTTGAAGCTACAAATTTTCAAATTTTGTTGCACCTTGATCATTGAGAGAACAACATCTTGTATTAATTATTAGTGTATATTCTCCCTTCAGCTGAGAACAGAGCACGACACATTATGATATATACAATGTTATAAAATCTTAACTTAAAGCTAAAGTGTAAAATATTTTGAATAGCTCAATTTACGACCTATTAAATACCTGCATATAGTTTTTCATATTCGGTCATTCTGTATATCTATATAGACATATGTATGTATATGTAAATACATAGATATATAGATATATAGATACATAGATACATAGTTACATAGATCATAGATACATAGATACATAGATACGTAGTTACATAGATACATAGATACATAGATCATAGATACATAGATACATAGATACGTAGTTACATAGATACATAGATACGTAGTTACATAGATACATAGATACATTGGTGTAAGAATACATAGATACATAGATATCACATAGATACATAGATACATAGTTACATAGTTACATAGATCATAGATACATAGATCATAGATACATAGATCATAGATACATAGATATCACATAGATACATAGATACATAGATAAATAGATACATAGTTACATAGATCATAAATACATAAATACATAGATACATAGATATCACATAGATACATAGTATATAGATACTAGGATACATAGATACATTGGTGTAAGAATACATAGATACATAGATATCACATAGATACATAGATACATGTATACATAGTTACATAGATACATAGATAAATAGATACATAGATAAATAGATACATAGTTACATAGATCATAGATACATAGATATCACATAGATACTAGGATACATAGATACATTGGTGTAGGAATACATAAATACATAGATACATTGGTAAGAATACATACATAGATACATAGATACATTGGTGTAAGAATTTGCTGAGCTAAGACAAAGATTCAATTTGATTAAAATAACTAGCATATTTTTAGGCTGACTTTAAATTTAAAAGAAAGTAAAATGATATTAGGACGATTTTAACTGCAGCACAGATTACATTTTATATTATTAAGTAAATTTATAGCTATAAATTTATACACACATGTATATACACATGCTTTGGTATCGTCCCACTATCCCACTTTAAGCTCTCAACACCTAACTTTACATATACGGATTTTTCTATTTATGGCGCCCGCTCGCTAGACAAATAAATAGTCGCTGCGCCAAAGAGCTAAGGAAAAGCTCTTTGAAAGCTTGGCAAGCAAAAGAAAAACATTTGGCATAGTTTAGACAATATTTACTAATTGGGCTGAACAAATTGAATTTACGTTTGCACAGTTTACAAACTTAAGTATTTCAATATTTAAGGCCAAAAATAGCGACGACTAATCAAAGCAATCAAAAGTGAGTGGAAAACATGTTTCGAATGCTTCAGATCAACGGGGGCAATGGAAAAATATATATGTCAAACAGTTAATGAAAGACATGTGTGTGTGTGTGTGATTATATGGCTGAGGCCAGACACTTGTTGACAACGTGAATGTCTCGTGTTTTAATTATATCATATTAGCACTCAACGATTTGTTTATAAAACCTCTAGGGCTATATGACTCAATGGACTCTCTGGGCGATCGATCAGACAGCATATCCAATGGCAAGTAGGTCCAAATTAATATGGAAAGCAGCTTGTTTGCTTTAGATTAGAAACAAACGATGACACTGCTCTCCACTAATATGCCTCGATTTATCGCTAATGCGGGCAAATATCGTGAGTAAATAGTTTGACCAGATTTGAGAATCGCGACGACATGAGCATGCGCCTATGGCATGCTTCTGCCACGGTTGGCACTCGTGCAGCCTAATCAAAGAGCGGGCAGTCCTATGGGTCCATAATGCCCAGCTGTGCCTCTTAATTGAAACTGGTTCGATTTCAATATATTAAGATCTCATTTATCTATGATGGTCACAATTTGGCTCAATTTAATTTAAAGAAATTCAAATATAGTGGCAGCTGTTTATTAATATATTGATCTTATATTCGTCATATATAAATTTCTCTTTTTGTAATGCCAAAATAAATATTTTTAATATTATTAAATTAAACAATTAGATCGGAAATATCTATATGGTTTCAAATATTCAAAATTCACACATCATCAATAAAATGAAATAAATTCGTAAATTTTTGTATGAAATATAAGCAATCCAATTTTCACTTAAATTTTTTGCTTAAATTGTTTATCGAAATGAGAGATGCTTAGATAGAATGTGGGAGAGAGAGATAAATTTGTATAATAGAAATTTCTGGCAGAGCTAGATATAAATTGAATATAGATAAGATATTAGAATGAGAAAAGGAAAAAAGATGTAAAAGATTAAATTTAGAGAAAATGTTTATAGTAGATTAAATATAGATAAGATAAAGCTATAAATTAGATCATGAAGCATTTATTCGATTTATTTGAATATTAATATAAATAATTTGCAATTAACTAGTCATAGATTACTACTGTTACTATTTCAGGCTTTCTATATTTTTTCTAAAAATTTCCTATTTAAATATATTTAAACATATTATCTATAGCCTCAAGCAAAAATCACTTCCCTAAATATTTTTTTTTAGTGTAACCCACAATATTTAGCTTTTTACTTAAGATGGACCACATGTCTATTTTAGCTTTCAAGTTCCTATGACTTGTGCCAGACATTAATCATTCAACAATCTATCAATCAATCGATGAAACTCTAAATTTAAATTGTACAGAAAATATTTATCATAGTTCTATGTTCTATTTGCCAAATACTCAAAAAATATATCCAAGCTCTAAAATTCTTTGAACATTTCTGAATATGCTTAAAATAAATAATATGGATATATGTATATACTAAAAAAGAATTATTAAATAAATTGCTTATATTTTTATAAACTATATTTCTTTGTGCAAACGCTTTGAAAAAAAAGGAAAAAAAAATCACATTTTCCGTTTTTCTTTATTAAGTAAAAAATATAATTTATGAGCGTTTTTGAAAAGTTTTTTTATGCCACGTAAATTTGTTTGACAAAATGTTTGTTAATGTTTTATGTGCTCAAATAACAAATAGAAGAATAACATGAAGAACATAAAGACTTCTCACAACTAGAATAGATAACTAGAATAGATAAGCATTATTCTTATCACTAGCCAGAGGCCAGCATATCCTTAATACAAAATTTCCTTGGGCATATGAAAAAAAAAACCGTAAAACATTAATTGTCTTGACCGAAATGCACATTGTTTAACGGAATGAACTTGGGGCGCGAGCGCAATGCCCCATTAAATGGATAGCATGCAACTGCCACGAAGGCGACGCATGATTAACTGCGGAGCTGGGGACGGCACAGTGGGGGTGGGTGCATGCGAAACGCTGTCTTTGTTTTTCCAAAGGCAGAGGCAATAACAATGCGTGAGACAGTTTTCAGGAAATGAAATCAGTATAAAAACACAAATCACACAGGGAGCATTCAACAGTCTCCATTGAAGACGAACAGGTGGCGAGCGTTTATCAGAGCTCAGAGATTACTTCTCGAATCCGTGAAAAAGAAAGAGAGTGCGAAAACAAGTTTACGCTGCCCGCTGAGCGCGAGATTTTGTTATCAGTGAACGCGTCGAACTATCATCGCGTCCAGAGCGACTTAAAAGGCAAACGGCACTATCGCAGCCACTCGCAGTGCACATTGAGTCGTCGTCCGGAGAGCATTTAGCATTCAACTCGATTGATTCGCAGTTCCATTTCGATTTCAGTGAAACTCTTACACTTACTACTCATTTTGTGCGTCGTGTGGTACACTGAAATAACAGCTGACAAAATGCCAGAGAAACAAATTGCACCAGTCATCAGTCGATTGGAGGAGTTCGAAAAGAATTTACCAGGGTAAGTCCAAGCGAATTCGGTGAACATTATCTATATATAAATGACCTTGCCGGCTAGAGGAAGTCATGTAATATATGGGTTGACGATAAGGCAGATTAGCCTTAGCAAATCGCTACACTGAGAGAAAAATTAAATTAGACAACATTTTTAATTTATATGAAAATATTTGAGTTATGAAAGATTAAACCTGTATGATCATTATTTTATATAGATTCATTTTTAACATGTAAAACAAGCTCTGTGGACTCTATAATTTTTCCAACACTAATTAGTAAACTTCATTTCATGTTAAATTGATATTATAACTTAATGTATAGTAAGCAAATTAATTGGAATTGAATTAAATGATTGACTCAAAATATATTGATATATATATTGATAAAATATATATATATCATTTTTTGATTTGAGAAAAAAAAAGTTTAGTTAAAGAAAATTTTATTAAACTTGTTAATGTTAGATATATATATATTGAAAATTCCATAGAAAATTGTTATAGAAAACCTAATTTAATAGTTTAGCAAATTAAATATTAATAATTAAATTGTTTATTATTTTTTTTTAATTTTAATTTTATTTTTTATTTATTTATTTTTTTTTTTTTAATAATAAATTTCAAAATATTTTCTCTCTCATAAACAATTATTAAATAATAAGACATGTATATATTTTATAATATGTATTTTTGTTTACATCTTTATTGAATTAAAAAATTTTCTGAGCCTTACCAAATTTGATATTAAAGTAAAACTCGAATTATTTCATACATGCTGCAGTTACCTGGACACACACAACAAGCTGGCCATATTGCTGGATTACGATGGCACCTTGGCGCCCATTGCCGACAATCCGAACAAGACCAAAATGCCCGTGGAGCTGGAGGCCATATTGCGTCGGCTGGCCAAGCATCCGCAAATATTTATGGCCGTCATTTCGGGTCGCGCACTGAGGGATGTGCACGCACTTGTCAACATCGATGGGGTTACCTTTGCGGGCAATCATGGACTTGAGATTGAGTACCCGGATGGGTCGCGTCACGACTTTGAGCTGCCCGGCGAGATACAGCGAAACTATACGGCCATGGTGGACGAGTTGAAGGAGTGTGTGGAGAAGAATGGCGCCTGGGTGGAGGATAAGCGCGTCTCGCTCACCTTTCACTACCGCGATACACCTGCCCACCTGAAGGATGAGCTAAAGCAACTGGCGACGGAGATCTGTCAGCGACATGGCTTCCGTCCCAATCAGGCGCACGAGGCCATCGAGGCGAAGCCGCCAGTTGACTGGAACAAGGGCGAGGCGGCACTTCACATTCTCAAGACCAAATTCGGCCCCAATTGGGCAGACGAGGTGCGCGTGGTATTCGCGGGCGATGACACCACAGATGAGGACGCCATGCGGGTAGGTTATCTCAGCTATCATCCAACACTGCATCGACACTAATCGTAATTATTTACTCAGGTGCTGCAGGGCTTGGGCCGATCCTTCCGCATTGCTGCCGATGCCCAGATACAAACCTTTGCGGATTTCCGTTTGCCCAAGCAGGATCTCATGACGGATCTGCTCAAATGGATATCCACAGTTTACGTCTGTTAGCCAATTAAAAGAATTTATTTATAATTTAATTTTATTCATAGGCAACTGCAATTTATTGAGACATAATCACATTTAAATATTATTCATTTTGCTAAGGAAATTCGTGAAAATATATACATATGTTTACATATAGTCAAATGAAAAAAAAATATATATTTTATCCCCTTTTGATAAGCTCGCAAGAATTTTTAAATTTGTTGTATTCTGGAAAATTGACTTTTTATAAAACAAATACATATGTGAACAATGATATACTCTTGTTTTAAAGTGAAATAAATTTTTATGTGCAAAAAAAAAAACAGAAAAGTACAAGAAATATGTTAATATTGATTAAGTACAAGCTTCTCATAAATTTTGGTAAAATTTTCAGATGTTTAAATTATATATCGTATTAATTATAAAATTTCTTAGCCTACATCAGTAAGCAGGAATGTATATATTATATATATATATATATATATATTATATTATATTATATTATTATATTATATTATATATATATATATATATATATATATATTTAAATATGCATATATGATTTCGTTTATGGAAGTCAATAACAAGAAAAAGCGGCAATGGCGCTGAAAATTAAAACAAATTCACCGTCGGCAGTTACTGACCTAAGAATACTCTTATATATATATATTTATATATATAAAAAATAAAATAAAAGTGTATATAATTGATTAGTCAATATTAATAACTATTCCAATACCTAATTACCACACTCAGCAGAAGAAGTCCAATAGAAACTGCAGCGCTGCGCCGGCCAACTGAGAACTGAAGTTGTGGTGCTACAGTCTAGCCCTTATATAGGGCGACTGCTCCACACAAATCTGCGCTCTATTGTTGAGCCTTGCTCTGAGTCGTATTTTACACACGAGCATATTACTAAGAGGGTATTTTCAGCTGAGCTAACTTTTTTATAGGCACAGTTTCACTGCTCTTCCATTGCCCTCCCTAATTTTATGCCTGGCAATTAGTGAGCTAGAATCAGGGTCTCTCTAAAATCAATACGATCAATCTTAGGTCCCTTCTCTTCGATTCCATCGAGCTTTGCTCCGGCTATTTAATGAATCATATATGTCGCACTATTACATAAAGTTATTAGTATTATCAATTTATTCCCTGCAGACACAAATGACAACCCTTAGAATATCGCGATGATCTGATTTATATATAGTATATAATGTACTTTAACATTACAACCAAAATTATATCAAATACAATATCAATTCTCTATGCTATTCGCAATAATTGTAGTTATACATTTTAGCACTATATTATATCATATCCATATAAGCATATATCTCGTAATGTAAACCCTAAAATTGCATACACTTGATTATTTATTGATATATCGATTTACATATATGTGCCTAAACAAAAATCTGTTATAGACCCACTTAGGAGCTGTGCACAGTCCACATTCTAGACTCTAATAATACACACACTATATAAAACGGATTGTTTATAATCCAGTGCTTACATCCATAATTTATGGATCCGCGAAGGAAGTAAAAGAAAACACGATCAGCTGTTAGTCAAGATATATGTATGTGTTCTTATGGAATCGTATACCACAAACACTCGATCAATGAATGACACTCAACTAAAGTCAAAGGAAGTACAAATGGTAAGAACTGTGTCAGTGGAGGCAATTCCAAAACACAAACGACCTCAGACCTCAGACCTCAACCACCAAACGCTGTGATCCCACCTCGATATACAAGCAATCCTATATAATGTAGAAGACGATCTTGTGTGTATAACCAGGCTATATATACATATATACTACACATATATATAGACGTGCTTCCATTATATGGTACATATGTGCTTTTTTTATGCACATCTGCCTCATAAATAACGTGCCCACCATTACTTGGCCGCGTCGGGGTGACCAGGGTTGTCACACTCATGAGCGCGCGTGAGAATTGAGAATTCTGAAGTGAGAGAACGAAATTCGGATAGAATTCTCATGCATATAGATATCTGGCATGGGGCTAGCGCTGCTGCGATTTTGGCATTAGTATTAAGTCGGTCGAGGTACGTCCAGCACGTCGCACAGTTTCCGGTAGACACAGCATCTGATTTATAGATATATATATATACTTAGAGTACTAGCCTAGAGACACAATATGGCTGAACAAAAGAAAGCACCGCTCTTGAAAAAGGAGGAGGACTTCGTCAAGGCTCTGGAAGGGTGAGTACGAAGCAAATAGATATGCGAGCAGGCTCTCAATGCTCTGTGACCCGTGCTTAGCTTCATCACACCCGAAAAGGATCAGGTGGCCCTGCTGTTGGACTACGATGGCACACTTGCGCCTCTGACCGAGGAGCTGTCGGTGATGCCCAAGGATACGGAGATCAACATCAAGAAACTGGCTGCCAACGATAAGATTTTCATGGTTGTCTTCTCCGGCCGTGAGCTGAGCGAAATCAAGAACCATCTGAAATTCCCCAATGTCACCTATGCCGGCAACCATGGCCTGGAGGTGGAATATCCTTCCGGCAAGAAGTTCAAGATCGAAATGCCCGAAGAGCTGCTCGAGAAGCACAACAAGCTGGTCGCCGAGCTGAAGGAGAAGGTAAAACAAATCGATCATTAACCACTATGAGATGAATACTTATCAAATTCTTATTAATTTCCCATTCCCAGGTCGTTTGCTCCGGCGCCTGGGTGGAGGACAAGAAGATTTCGGTCACCTATCACTACAAGGGCGTCACCGACAAGCTGAAGGCCAAGCTGATTGCCGAGGCCAAGGGTCTGATTCAGTCGCACGGCTTCCAGCTGATCGAAACGCCATACGCTCTGGAGGGCAAGCCACGCGTCAACTGGGACAAAGGTTAGTGCAACAACTAGCAACTAGTATGCGATGCGTGACTAACCATAGACTAGACCAGCGATCATTCAATTAATATGCATCATCGATATGTCTCGATAATCTTGGCCAACTGTTGCCGCCCATTCGCTGTCGTCTGCGACGTCGCGTCGCTGCGCGTCGGCACCTGTTCAAAACAATTCGATTCGAGGCGCGACTCTTCGATGATTTAATTATTGCTATATTTTCTATAAACGACGGGCGCAAAAAAAATAAATAAATAAATAATGCCTTTTCTCAGCCCGGGCCATGTGGGCGGCTCTTGTGCGCTGATATTTTTCAAAATGAAAATAACAAAATATATATCTCAAAAATTTATGTGGACAGTCGCCACAGCAGTTCGTTTTTTTTTCGCCCCTCTTGACAAACAAGCAGAGCAAAACCTGATGTCAAAAGCGCGCCAGCAAACGATCTATAAATCTATATATATATATATACATTTGCTTATATATGCTCTTCTATATACATATATAAACATTTACTTGCTTACTGATAAATTTTGAAAAATTTTGTACAATTTATCATAGAAATTTTCGCTTTCATTTCTCGAATTGTTCTGTTTTTATTTTTCCCGCATTTGACTTGAGTTATATGAAGATTTCTATTTTAAATATCTGTACATAACACATACATACATACATATGTGCTGTACATCAAAATTCATTTTTGCGGTCTATATACACTTGTCATTATGACGAGACACTGAATTGTTTCTATTTGCAGCTAGAGGGTATTTGAATTTTGCATGCGAAATTTTGACAAACATAAGAATATATATACACTTACATATATTATTGATCGATATCTATCTATGTAGAATATCTAGAAATCGTATTCTGAAACAAACAATTTTAATTAAAAAAAAAAAAAACATAACATACAAGGGTATTAAATATTTGTTGCTCCATTTTTTTCTTCTCTTAACTACGCGCAACTAATTCGGAAAGATTTTTGCTAATGATGCATTGCTTCAAAAGACCTA
Source organism: Drosophila navojoa (assembly GCF_054131105.1). Lineage (NCBI taxonomy): Eukaryota > Metazoa > Arthropoda > Insecta > Diptera > Drosophilidae > Drosophila > Drosophila navojoa. The sequence continues at coordinate 15,017,404 of NC_142891.1, read as the reverse complement.
TAAACTATAAATGTAGTCCCATGTCGATATAAACATAAATATATATATATCTATGTTTATATATTGCGTGGGTTTCAGCACAAATCCGAATCAGTTTTTATGTGCAAAAATGTTTGGGCTCATTCCCTAATGAGTTTTTAATGCAAAGCATAAAGGAAACTTATTTCCTAAGTTAAAAAAGAAAAATGCCAACAAAAAAATTAATTACTTATATATCCATATATTTAAGAACAGCTACGAAAATACCAAATTACTCAAAATAAAATATAAAAATAATGGTAAAGTATTTATAAATATTTTTTCGACAAGAGCTAAGCGCAATATTAAGTCAAAAATTTTGGACTTTTTATTAACTAAATCCTTTACTGTATGTCGTAAATATCTCTTACAAATTATTCCACACTTAAATCATATTTTGCTCTTTCAATATTATCTAAATATGCGACTTTAAAATGCCCTTTGATCAAATATTATAAAGAAAAAAAATTTTGCTAGTCATAATTTAGATGTTCCACAAATGAATTCCAAACGGAATTCATAAATATTTTCAAGATGAGATGACGAAAAAAAAAACGATAAACAAATCCCAGTGCAATTCAGACAACGTTCCAAAAAATATATATATGTATATACTTATATATAGAAAAAAATCTTGTCTAGCTGAAAGCAAATAAGACATTTCCAATGAGCTGCGACAAATGTGCATAATTCAAAAGACAACAAAATAAAATTTAATTATATAGCAATAAATTTGTGTAGTGGAAAAATCACACAGGAATATATATATTTATAAATACTTATTTTTTATATTCTTATATATGTATATGCATGGATTTTTTTTAAAGCCTGCCGAGCGCAATGGCAACAAAAGATCTCGACTGAATTGTTGGTGCCGTCTGAAAAAAAAAAGAACAACAAAAACAATTTTGAATGCAATACTTTTTGGGTTCGGGAACCGGCAGGAGACGTTGGCTAATGCGTCATCAATTAAACAAAAATTTCTCGTTAATAGGTGGCAAAACAACAAAAACAACAAAAACAACAAAAAATACAAACAAAAACCGAAAAACTCGCACAATTAAAATAATCAAAAAGAAGCTCTCTATAGATCATACATAGAGATAAACACATACATATGTACATTATATAGAAAGGAGGAGAAGAGAGAGAGAGTGAGAGATAAAGAGTGAGAGAGACTGAGATGTGGTTTGCATAGACTTACTTGACGTGCCGCAGCCCAAACACACTTTGCTCACTCCACGCCCACACAAAACACCTAAAAATAACGGCTAGAAAATACAAGAAAAACTGAAAATTGAAAACTAAAAACTGAATATACATATAGATAAATCTCTAGCTCGCTATCGCTGCAGGCCCCTATAGACTTATATATAGCGAGTGAACTTTTCAAAATATTTGGAAAAAAAAAAAGAAACAACAACAGAACTTGCTTTGTAACACTATATTGAGTCTTGTGTTCCAGAAAGCAAATGGAAAAATGTTTAAATATAGCTAAGTGGATAACAAATTGTAAAATGAACATGTATTAGTTTAGATAGAAAAAGAGTAATATGAATTTATATTATACCAAATTAATTTAAAATTTGAGCGTTATACTCGTAATTTAATTTATATTTATATAAAGTTTATAGTAGTCAGAAAGACATATATAAATATGAAAAATATGTTGATTTGGTTTTGATATTAATATGTATAGCTTACAGTAAAAAATAAAAAATAAAAAATATTAGACTCATCTAATAACTTATAAAGCAGCCTCTTGAGTAGCGTGATAAGTTAATCAAATTTAACTACGCATGCTTATTTGCCTATATACATATCTGTCTCTCTGCCCATACTCCTCATAATATGTCTCTTCATCTGTCTCCCTGTCTGCTCAACAAAGAAACGACGAAGAGCTGTAGATCTTTTGAGTTGTCCATATGTATGCAGGAGTACTTGTTAGGTATTAAGTAAAGCGAAGCTAAAGCGCTTGCACCAGCAGAGAGCGCTCCCATTGCTCACTTCATGTTCGACTGCAACGAATTCTACCTGGCGTCGGGCTCAACGTTTGAGCGCTACTCAGCTCGAGTGAGAGACGTCCTATATAAAGGGCATCAGCTGTGGCATTTCTTCAGTCGCCCAGGCCTGATGGGGGTCAGTCGTGCAGTGCAGTAAAGTGAAGCGAAGTGGAAATACTTTTAAGAAAGACTTAGAGGAAATGGAGGAAATACTTAGATGAAATACTTGGAGGAAAGACAGAAAATAAATTCTTTGAGGAACAAGTTAGAGGAAATAATTAGAGGAATAACTTGGAGGAAATAATTAGATGAGACACTGTAACAAAATACATAAAGTCTTATTTGTATATATATTTATAATATATATGATTTACATATATAGATGAATATTTATTTGCATTGTACATTTTTCTTTTTTTTTTATTATTTTTTGCAGGAGAGGGCGCCAAGATGATTCTGGAGAAACAATTCGATGCTGATTGGGCCAAGAACTTGAAAATCATCTATGTGGGCGATGATACCACCGATGAGGATGCCATCAAGGTGCTCCATGGCATTGGCAAGACCTTCCGTGTTTCGGAGCTGCCAACGCTGAAGACCTATGCCAACTATCAGATCAAGACCGTCGAGGAGGTTGGCTGGCTGCTGAAAGCCGTTCAGGCTAACTATGAGAAGAAGAAGAAGATATAAGCGTTGCGGCTCGCTGTAGCTTAAGCTAATTCCACACTCACACACACACGCACACAAACACAACACACATATTAGCTGTTGTCTTTTTTTAAAAATACAATATTTATTTCTCATTATTTTGTATGTATGTATGTAATTCTTACAGATACAGTTCCCTTAAATCAAATGTTTCACAAACTATTCTCTGTCTTCACATAATTTATTAATAAATTTGTTACGAAGCTTCTCCTTGTCCTCAGTGGTTCCGGGAGCATCTGCTTTATCTGCGCTCCGCTTTCAGAGTTCCGGCTCGGGCTGTGCCCGTTCGACCACCACGCGCTGCCTGCTTCACAATTGTCGGTGGCACCACAACGGGTGGCGTTGGATTGGGTGGTGGCTGCACAGCGCCAGCTACCACGCCCACGGGCGTCGCGACTGGCGTTTGGACAGCGACCATGCCACCCTGGGCCACAGGTGTTTCGGCCCGCTTGGGCTCACTCATGTTGAGCGCTTCGTTGAAGATCATACAGAATTCGCCAATCTTGAAGACTTCGCCATTTTTGCCCGAATATAGTGTGAGGCAGTGACGCCAAATGGACGCATAGCCCTTAGTCAGTCGTATGATGTCGCCCGGTGTTATCAGCTTGCCGGGCTCGTCCCAAATGGAGACATTGATGCTGGCTGTGGGATCGCCCACTTTGAAATTGCGCACCTCGCGGTTCTCTTTCGTGACGGTTGCCACGCCCACCTGGTAGCAAGTGCATACAAATGTAAACAAATTGGCCAAAACAGTTTGTTATCGATAACAAATACTGACCTCGAGTACTATGAAAATAACATTGATGTTTTTCAGACCGGGCTTAATATCCTTTATGGCAATGCATTCTGCGTTATACATGACGGTGTTCAGAATATTTATTTCTAAATGTTTGAAAGCAGTAAAAGTATTTAATATAATTTTTTCCAGAAGGACGCCAAATGTGAGTGCACACAAATGCCACACACAAAAAACGCAGCGAATCAGCTGTTCAGCTATTAGAGATGTGCGTCAGTCGGTTTCTATTGTAAACGATTATTTTTTACAACTATGAAACAATTATATTGGAAAAACTTCCTATGATTACTTAAGTTAAAAAATTAAATAAAGAACTTGTGTTTAAATACGTATTTTAATTTTTTTGTTTTGCTTTTCTAACACAGTCCAATCATTCTTTTAAGTTCATTGACAAAATAATCGTTTGAGACTTATCGGGCATATGTGACGTCACAGTCTTACGCTTAATGATTATTTAAATACAGTGTGCTATATAAGAAAAACTTAGGCTTATTCAAACTTTCAGCTAATTAAAAGCAACAAAATATTTAGAATATTTTTAGATTTTGTTATGCACAATGAGTTATAATACTTGAGTAACCTTCTCAGTTCGTGCCAACGGGACAGCTGTTCGCTCGAAATGCCACCACGAACTAGTTCAGTGCTGAACTATATAACTCATTTGTTCACTTTGCTGCAAAAATAATACAAACATCAAATTTTCGCAAATTCATGCTGAGAAATTGAACGCATAAAATAATAACTTAGTGCAGTGCATTCTCACAGCAAAGGAATTGCACCCAAGTGAAGAAAAGCAGAAGAGTCGCATTGCAAGCGAGCATCAAACAGCTCTATTTACGTTTTGTTTATCAACATGGAATCTGGCAGCAGCTCGAGCTCGACGTCAGGCAGCAGCTCATCGAGTGGCTCATCCAGTTGCACCGATACGGGCAGCTCGTCGGACACCGACTCGAGCAGTTCGGCCGTCGCTGGTCCTGAGGAAAAGCCACAGCCAGCAAAGACACAACCAGCCGCTGTGCGTCGCAAGGCGGCAGCGACGCCGGCAGAGAATGAGAAGCCGAAAACGGCGGGCAATAACAGCGCTCTGAGCTCTGCCTCCAGCAAGGTGCGCTCTGTGGTGGCGGCCAGCAATCAGCGCAACGGTGCACTATCCAGCGATGATGATGACGACGACGACGATGAGCCGCCAGCGAAGAAGAATCCACGCACCATGAGCAACAACGTGGCATCAGCGGCCGCCCGCCGCAAACCGTCAACTGGAGCGCCGGCCAAGCAGGCAGCGAGCGGACCAGCCGGTAACAGCAAGGCGCCGCAGACAGCCAAAGCCACGGCCCAATCGCAGCGCAACGGGGACAACAAGCGACCGTCGCTAAGCTCCTCCTCCATGAGCACGGATGACTCGCACAAGGATGTGAAAAACGGGCGCAAAGTGCCGCTCAAGTTGGCCAGCACTGCGACCGCTGTGCGAGCCAAGCAAATACGCGCCAAGGCGCTGCAGGCCAAAACGAATAGCGCCAGCAACAGCAACAACAAGAATGGACCAAGTACAGCTGCAGCAGCTGCAACGGCCAGGCGCGGGAAGAGCCGCAGCAGTGATGGCAGCGATGATTCGGATAGTGGCTCAGGCTCGGAGACGAGCTCCATTAGCGAGTCGGAGGGCACGGACTCGACCAACTCGTACAGCTCTCAGCCGGCGACAGGGAAATCCAATGCCAAGGGCAAGCGCGCTGCTGCTGGAGCCGGCGATAGCGAGGAGGAGCGCAAGGATAAGGCGAATCCCATGCGCAAGCTGACGCGTTCGCTGAGCATGCGCCGCTCCAAGCAGCAGCAGCTGAAGCCGGGCAGCGAGAGCGAAACGGATGCGGATCTCGACAAGGAGGACGACAAACAGCGCGTGCTCTCCAAGAGTCCGGCCAAAAAGCCGCCCACCGCCCACATAGGGCTCAACAGCAAATGCAAGGTGAAGAAAGAGATGAACTCAATGAAGTCGCGACCCGTTTCGCCGGCCATTCAACTGGAGAAGAAGTGCCCCATCGAGGGCTGTGACTCGTCTGGCCATTTGAGCGGCAACTTGGATCGCCACTTCCTGCCCGAAGCCTGCCCCATCTTCCACAACATGTCCGCCTCGGAGTGCAAGGAGCGCGCCAACGAACGCAAGCTGCGCAACGAGCAGCGCCTCAAGATGCCCATCAACATTGTGAGCGCGCCGGGCAATCAGAACAGCAATCTCAAGTCCCTGACGCCCGAGCAGCGTGAGTTCCTGGCCAAAATACGCGAATCACGCGCCAACTTCCGGCCCATAAGCAACTCGTTCTTGAACGACAAGGTGAATATATCAATGCCCAATGTACAGTTCATTCAATAAAGCTTTTCCTGCTTCCAGGTGAAGATAGACAAAGACTGCACGGACGAAGATCGTGAACCGAATCTCGCTGGCCTGGTGCCCGACTACGATTTGCAGCTGTTTCGCGAGGCCCAGGCCCTGGCCTCCGAGCGCATCGAGGACGAGCTCAAAGATCTGCCCGTTGGCAAGGGCATCAAGTGCGTTCTAGTTTACCCTGCCTCAAGTTTATATTTAATCAGTTTCCTTGCAGATACATCAGCATGGGCAAATACAAAATGAAGGTGTGGTATCAGTCGCCCTATCCGGATGACGCCGCCCGCCTGCCCAAGATGTACATCTGTGAGTTCTGCCTCCGCTATCAGAAATCCGAGACGGGCATCAAGCGACACGCCCAGAAATGCGTCTGGCGTCATCCGCCCGGCGACGAGATCTATCGCAAGGGCAAACTCCAGGTGTGGCAGGTGGATGGCAAACGGTATAAGCAATACTGCCAACACCTGTGTCTGCTGGCCAAGTTCTTCCTCGACCACAAGACACTCTACTATGACGTGGAGCCGTTCCTCTTCTACATCATGACACTGGCCGACGTCGATGGATGTCACATTGTGGGCTACTTCAGCAAGGTGAGCTATTGGCATGACGTGGATTAGTTGAGGAATTGTTGGATATATAAGTTTATTCAATTTACAATTTAAAATTCATTGAATCTTATGCTAAAGCCCAGTTATGTCTGCTTAACTAACGTTGGCATTTTAATTGGCTTTATATTAGATCTCGTACCATGTCTCTCTTCCATATCCTTGGTCTTTGTCTCTGTTCCACACCTTTAACAAAAGTCTCTTTGCTATGTCTCTCTTCCACTTCTCTATTTCATCTCCTCCATATCTGTGCTCCATTTAGACATATGTTTTCCCATATACTGTCAACAGTAATTCTTTATAAATGTGGATCAACTGCAATATCAATTTCTTGTTCTGTATAGCATGTATACATATTATATCTGCCTAGCTCGTACTATGTTTATATGATATGCTGGAACAACCGTTTAATCATAACATTCGACATTCCCTTGTCATTCAACTTGTTGTACGCTTCTTACGGACAGAAAAAACTTTAATCTTTCAACATAATTATTGGAATAGGGGATCGTTGCGAAGACAGTTTTGATACTCTCTTTGAGGCGTTCACATGACCTCAAGCTTGTCTTTATTCTTGAGGATGGTAGAAATCGTTGATTTCGGCAAGTTGAATGTACATTAGTCCTAAATCAGCCACGCCCAAAGAATAGTTTTAAGTTTCATATCAATAGATAGTATGGCTCTCTTATTTTTCTCTTTCTCTGAATTCTCTTTTGAAGGCTTTTAGGTACGTAATTTGCAGTTTTAATAGAAGCTAAATTAAAAATTGAATTACTATTCAATTTATTTGCACTTGAAACAAAAACTAAACACACTAATGTGTGCAAAATAGTGCATTATAATGCTAGAACGGTCAATAGGCAGCAATATAATGGAGTACTCAGGGCTTCCCCTATATCATTGAAAACTGACAGAAATTTTGCGTAAAATAAATGTTTACAAATTTTTTATTTGTCGTTAAAGTAAATACTATATTAAATATTATATTATAATCTTTATAATCTATTGGGCCCCCTCTTAAAATCATACCCTACTAAGTTCCCTTTGTGGAATTTACGTATAAACTTTAGTTTGTTACTTGCAATCAAATTGAATAATACCATTTCACAGTTTTATGATTCTTTTATGTCTGCAGACAGAGCCGAGCTGAGCTGAGCTGGGCCCAGCCCAGAACCGCTGAGTATACAGCATCCCGAATCCCATCCAGAATCCATGTAATACATGGGAGATGGATAGACTCTGCTGCTGCCGCTGCCGCTGCCGCTGCTGCTATATGCCCAGACAGGCGGCATTCTTGACCATACCCAAAAATTGCTTTGTCAACCGCGCTGGGGCTGGGGTAAATAAGCTGACACCAGCCAAGGGGCGTGTCAGTGCGGTGTGTGGAGATTTCCCCAGGAAAACTACAAAAAAATAACAGCCATGCAGAGAAGCAGAAGAAGAGAAAAAAAAAGCATAAACACAAAGTATATTGTCTGCCATGTGCGCACGGTTTCTTGACCTCCCCCTGAACATGGCGTCTAGCCGAGCTCTGCAGCTGCAAGATGCCTCCACAGCGCCCTCTCTCCGTCTCCGTCTCCTTCGTCCTCCGCCTCCTGCTCCTGCTCCTGCTCCTGCCGCCATCTGCAGTTGCATACAAGTTTTTTGGGCGCTGCCAGAGACTGGGTTTGTGTTACAAATTGCGCATGTCGCGCCGGGCTGCTGCGCAGGCACACAATCCCAGACCCAGAGCCCAGTCCTGGTACCGAGCGTAGTTGGTGTTGTATTCTGTATTCCATTCATCCCAAAGCCCATAGATGCAGCCGAGGCAACCGAGGCAGCAGCAGCAGCAGCTGGTTACACACTACTCACAATTCGGGTGCTTCTAGTTTACATGGCTCACACTCGCAGTTGCTTAAATTTTGGCAATGCTTTGTCTGTCTGTGTGTGTGGAGTACCTTGGCCCTGCCACCATGCGGCATCATACTGCGCAACTATGCCACCAGACAGCAGCCAGACATGACGGATTGGGGCAGGCAGTTGAACCAGCCAGGGATGCTGCCGCGGCTGGGGCGTGCACGATTGAGGTCGTGCACCTCGACGGTCGCTGCGCCGAGAGTCGTGCGCCTGCTCCAACTGGTTGGGGTGTTGGCCAAAAAGCCCAGCTCCTGGCCCGGCCGGGACGCGCGTATGTGCGTTCCCAGACATCATGGCAGACGACGCGGCAAACAAAGAGTAAAAATGCAAAGTACATAAATGTATTTCCGAAATGCGAATTGCGAATTGCGAATTGTTGCCTTTTGGAGTTCACACCCAGCCGTTATTTTTTGGCAGCCTCCCCACACTCGGCCCCCCTCGCTCTGCCAGCATCCGTGGAAAACTTGGTTTGGATCTCTTTGTCGTCTCGCCCGCTCTCCATTAGCGCATTTGCCCCTGACGCTTATATACACATAGTACTAGCTATATACCCAAACACATATGTACTATATACGCCGTGTGCGTGTCTGCATCTGTGTCTGTGTATATTTACGCATTGCACGCTGCAGAGCATCGATTCAATTTCTGCGACGCCTGGTCATTGAACTCCCGAAAAAGCTAGAAGCATCAAATGACAGAGTGCCCCCAACCAAAACTGTCTGAGCCCCCAGTCCTATCCAGGGACAGCTCCATCTGTACATACATACATATGTCTGGCTGATTGACTTTCCGCTCTGTGGGAGGCAGCCTCAAGCAAATTTCTATCTATTGAATTAACAATTAATTCAAAACTTTAATAAATGATCTGTTATTGTTTATTATGATGTAGAAGTTGAGCAGATAAAAGGTTTTTAAGTCTTTTGCTTTTAATTTATCTTAAATTTAATCACTTCATTAAACATTCTTCTATCTTCTTTTACTTTCAGCATATTCCATTTCTGCAGGAGAAGAACTCATTTTACAACGTCTCCTGCATTCTGACACTGCCTCCATATCAGCGCAAGGGCTACGGCAGACTGCTCATTGATTTCAGTAAGTGCCAAACTCATATATCAATTTATTTTTTAATAGGGGCAGGTATTATGCAGCAATTAACATAATTCTATTAACTGAAGCCGAGTAACCTCAAGGCGTAAAGGCGTTATATTCGCAGGAAATAGCTCATAAAGTATTTCTGTATATGCAATTATGTTTCTCGAAGTTTTAAGTATTTTTCTATATAGCATAGACTTCAAACTTCTTTACTACTTTCTACTGAGTTACACTTACATTTTATAAAAGAAAAAACTGACTATCAGAATAGTATTCCATTATATATGTTTCCACTTACAATCTACTTTGGGCAAATATTGATAGACTTGAATCGAGTAGAATCTATTGGCTGATTTGTTTTTCTATATGGGAGGCCGTCTTTCTTTTCTTAGCTTGAATCAGTTTCCTCGATTTCGTCTTACCCTCGTTCTCTTTTACTTCATAGACAATTCAGACAGTTAGGTTGTCTGATCTGGCGATTTTTTCACTTGCAAGCATTTCATTATATTCGTCTTAGAATTAATAGGTTTACGATTATATTAACTTTGTGCAATCTCCGTTTTGCTTCCTGGATGTCTGCCTAGAGAACTGAATGTACTGTCTTGAACTGAATGTACTCATTGACTTCGTATGACATTAGTTACTGCTGTGATTCTCTACAGATCGTCTCAAAAGTTAAATGTTACAGGTAGTGTTAGGTAGACAGTAGATTTAAGGGAGCATCCCTATTAAGAATTACCTTAATTTCGGGCTGTGAATGAGTTGTGCAAATGTGATTCAGTTCCTTGATTTTTATATGTCTATCTACTACCTTGGAACTAATAAAACTAAACAAGGGCATTAATAACTTCTGTATCTACTATTGGCAATTTTTTTCTTTCCTTAAAGCAATTGATTTATAATCAGATCCTTATCCCGAAATTCCATTCTACAAAACAATTTAAAGTTTTGGTAAAAAAAAAAAAAAAGAAAACAAAAAAACAAAAACAAAATAATTTAATAAATCTAAGACACTTTTAAAGTATTTAAAAATGTTCCATCAATTTTTAAAATTATATATTTCATCAGTTTTTAAATGTAAAATGTATGTTTACACTAAATTCTCTTTTAATTTATCTAAATTTCGAGGAAAATTATTTATACTTTATGCTGTAAACATTTGGCGAAGCCAAACTACAATTTCTTGCAGAACTTTTAACCTATATTAATAATTTACCCCAATTTTATCTACTTTAAAATACAGTCTCATCAGAAAGTCTCTTAACTAGTCTCAAATCATTTATTATTATTATTATTATTTTTTTTTTTGAAGGCACAAATTGATATTTGCAGCTTCTAGAACCTCGAATAGCAGAGCTTAGGAACCAGGCAGGAGAAAATTGAAAATTTTCATTTTGTATTTATTTTTCGCTTGCCATAATGAGCCGGCTATCGATTTAAGTGGTACGTGAGGTGTGCGTGTGACTCATTGGCTTATATGGCGGGCTAGTAGTGCAATATAGTTAATCATGATTGCATGAGAGAAGTCAAGCGACATGCCAGCCATAGACAGTGGCTCCAGTCGAGCTTAGCTTTTCATGCTGCAGAGCGATGCATGCAATTTCTGCATCAATTAGGCGTAGACCAAGCCTTGCAGGTGTGTATGCACACACACACACACACATATACATATATGCAAGTATAAGTAATTTTTTTAACGTTGTTGCCACCAAAATTGTTTAAAATTAATCCGCCTTTGAAATGGACAAAGATAGCGCCAGACAATAAAGAAACAGGCGCAGCAGCAGCAGCAGCAGCAAGAAAAGTATATATACATATACATACATACATATATATATTTATATTGCAACAACAAAAAGAATTACCCCTTCCAGGCGCTCTGGCCGAGCACTTGAGTCATACGCGACTTGGATGGGATGAATGGCAGCGGCGTCCACGTCGGTCTCTATGTATAAAGTCAGTCGATACATGCAATGCGGGCGTCCACACACGTTTCACACCAAGCTGCGGGTGAGAGTGAGAGAGATAGTCAAAAGAACGGGGGGGCCAGAGCGTAGCAGAACGAACGAAACGACATTGACCTTACACTCACACACATACACAGAAACATACACAAGCAAGCGAATGGCCAAAGTTGAGTGCGGCGCGAGCGAGACAGCATGAGCGAGCGTAGTGCGAGTGCAAACAGTTTTCGTCATTATTAACAAACACCCAGAAAATATGTGGCGTTTCGGCCCTTTTGAGTTGGCGGACAGGTGTCCAGGTGGCCAAGACAAGAGAAGGGGCCCAACTGAACTGCAGGGGTTAAGGACAGCGTTAAGTGTCTGGACCGCCTGTCCAAGCGGCGGACGTGTCTGGCTCATTAGCAAGCGGCCAGGCGACCGAGCGAGATGGCCATATGTATATATGTATATGTGTATGAATACATAAATATATATTTACATATATCTGTATCAAGTACATAATATGGCCAGGTGTAATAACTGCATGCACGCAATATGCAAATGGGCAGACTGAGAGAGAGAGAGAGAGAGAGAGAGAGAGAGAGAGACAGGGAGAGCAAGAGAGTGACGGACTACGCTCGCCCTTATCTGCAGGCTAATGTATTAATTAATGAAATCAAGCCCAACCACAAAGCGACGTTGCAAAAGTTTCAGCCCCAAAATTTCCAGCGGGCGTTTAAAGCTCGCGCATAAAAATAAAATTCAAACAAAAACAAAATAAATATACCAAAACTTTTGCAGACAGCGACGCAGCAGCAGCAGCAACAGCAGCAACAACAACAACAGCTGCAGCAGCAATTGGCGGCAGACAACAAAGGTCAGCGCAGGTCACAATGAAAGGGCGTCGTCCTCTGCGTGCTGCGAGTCGAGCAAGCGGCTGCGGCTAGTCAACTAGTCGAGTAGTCGAGTATCGGATACCCGGTAAACGAGCTTTTTTGCTAATTGCACAAACAACAACAACAGCAGCAGCAGCAGCAGCAACAGCAGCAGAAGGAACAATTATTAGTGCAATGCTAATTGACTAAAATTCTTAAGTTGTTAATTGTTTTTGCAAGTGCGTAACGTTTGGTACTGCTGTGGTTGTTGTTGCCGTTCATCAGCTGCAAGTCTGCTCTCTAGTCGAAGCAACTGCATGCGCCTGTGGGTAGGCAACATTGCGCAGTTCGGCCGACGAATGCGAATCAGCCATGGATCGATAAAGTCGTCTCGACGTTGCCCCTCACACTCAGTAACACACACATACATGTATAAGAGCACAGACAGGACCAAGAGCGTCAAAGAGAATGAGAGAGAGAGACAGAGAGAGAGAGCGCCGACAGACGCAAAGAAATCAAAACGCTAGCCCAAAAGCAACTGCGTGTCCATGTGGGTAGAGCAGAGCTCAGAGCCTTACGAACAGTGGAACGCAGAGCTTTTCAAACGAGCAAAAATAATTATGTGTCGATTGCTCAGTCTAGAAATTAGAAAGACAAAAGTTCAATACAAAAAATATTACAAATATTTAATCTTACTGAATAAGTATTTAAGTCTTAACTTGATAACAAAGTCAAAATTATTTTTGGTTTTGATTTTGCTTAGAGTAATCATAATTCTTAAATAAGGTCAAAAGGCTTAGCCATGTTATCAAACAAAGTTCTTGGCTTTTCCATAAGATTTTGTTTTGATAAGTAAATGAGTGATTAAAGTTAATATTTGTGGCACAATGATTTTCGCTTGCATAGTCAATGTATAAGCAAGTTATGGGCATATTGAGAATAGACAACAAACATAATATAGTTGTCTTTCACTATTTCTTATTTCTATTTCTTACTATCACTTTTTTTTCAACGGGTTACAGCTGCAGTTTGTTCATTTCATCATATATTCGTGTTGCATCTCCAGAATTAATATGTGCGAATTAGCCTCTCGAAGTTCTTTAGTTAGTTTATTAATTTCGGCTTTGTACTTTTTCTGCGCCAATTGCATGTTGACTTTCAAGCGAAGATTTTCCATACGTAAGTCCTTTCTGTAATTAATAAGAGAATTAGTTTATAACATATCTGAGTCGATTATTTCCAAGTTCACAAAGTTCGAGCCGTGAACTGAATTAGTTCAAGTAATGGATTTCTGATTGGAAAATAAACTTACACTTGATTACTTAGCTCGTCAATTACAGCTTCAGAGCTTTCTGTATCCAGCAATTCATCAAATATGTTGGGTTCTTTAATTTCCGTTTCTTCTGTATCGTCATTGCTCTCCAAGTCAGATGTTTCGCTTTTGCCATTTAAACTAGCAACATGATCGACCTCTATGCTCTTGGGTTTTGACTGTTTTGTGCTTCTCTTCAAGTGCTTCTTTGTTATCCCACTATTAATGCACGGGACTGCATTTGACTTTAACCGGCGCATGCCTTTGGGAAAAGTGATATCAGTTAGTTATATAATGAGCAATTGTTTCCTAGTGTTATTTACCAATATCTTCCGGCTTAAAATGCTCCGAGCAAACATATGTGCCCTTGCGATATTTCAGATTTGGATCGCCACAAAAATCCAGCCATTTCTTTGCTAATTTGTTGTTCATCGGTAATTCGAAGAAACGAATTAGTTTACTCTTCGTTTCGCTTGTAGAATTGCAATTTAGTACGGAGCAGTGCGTCATGTTTGTTTACTGTAAAAACAAATTAGAGCTGACATAAATAAGTTTTGTTTATTTAATTCTATCGATAAACAGCTGTGGGGCCAACAGCGGTACGCATATCGATAGTGATATGCAAAATCATCGCACAGCTGTGAGTGCAAAGATCATTCGCGTACGCAAACTTAGGGCTGTCCGAAATATACGTTACACACACACATGTTCTCTTCCATTGTACGGAAGAGCAATGCAAAACAATAACAGCAACTGAAGCTGAGCCGAAGCTTTCGCACGCTGTTTTCTTTTATTCCCGTGTTCCCCCGCTATAACTCAACCAGTTGCAGTTGTGTCTGCTATTGAGTGCGTCTAGCGTCTGCGTGTATGTGTGAGTGTATAGCTAGTGTACATGTGTTCGTGTGTATGTATTGTATGTCTGTGCCGTTGGCTTTTTTACCCGAGCCTGCCTCAGTGGGTTTTGTGTTGTGAGGGCACGTTGGGTTCGTCCTCGTTGATTTACTTGCTGCACTCATTGTTGCTGTTGTTGTTATCTAGACTCGAGAATTGTTGCTGCCAGACGACGACGACAACGTCGACGAGCTTTGGGGGTTGAGCTTTTGGGTTGAATGTACGCCAGAACGCTGTTTAAATGCCCGCCGCTCGTCATTCATGTGGCCGGGCCGGCAACCGCCGTCGCCGCCTCGACGTTGTTATTGTTGTTGTTATATTTTCGTTGCTTCGTTCGCTTGCTCGTTGCTCCCCGCCACCCACTTGGGACGCACACTTTGTGGAATCCTGTCTAGACGCAACACACAACGCTGAGTTGGGTACGCGCTGTAAGGGCGTTGTGGGCGGGGCAAAGTTGGTCACCATAAATAATGCGCCGGAACTTGAAAGCTAGTTCTATCTATAGCATACTTATGGGCATATGTTTAATGTGCTTTTACCAGGCTATCTGCTAACCCGCGTCGAAGGCAAAATTGGTTCGCCGGAGAAGCCGCTCTCGGACCTGGGTCTCATATCATATCGCTCTTATTGGAAGGATGTGCTGTTGGACTATCTGTGCAATCGTTCTGGCAATACGATATGCATCAAAGACGTCTCTCAGGTGAACACGGAATGATTCATTAACCGAGATATATAATATACAACAATAATTGGGATCTTTGACTTTACAGGAAATGGCCATCTATTCGTATGATATTGTGAGCACACTCCAGGCGCTGGGCATGATGAAGTACTGGAAGGGCAAGCATATAGTGCTCAAAAAACAGGTGAGCTTAGCTGAGTTTTGATCACACACTGAGTTATTAATATAATTTAATTAAATTTCTAGGATGTGCTGGATGAGTATGAGGAGCGAGTGAAGCGCCGGGGTACGTTTCCCAAAATCGACGACTCCTGTCTGCGCTGGCAGCCCTTTATACCGGCACAGCCGAGCGCCTCCCCTTAACCACGTGGTTGGAAGCACGCCCAGGTGTGCTTGGCGGACTCTTCGTAAATCTGTATTTCCATAGAGATTCATTATAATTTGTGTATATTGCTTAAGGCCTCAAGTATTTGTTGGTAGCTAATTAATAATTGCAGATACATACATAGTAATCAAACTACAAATTCCACACAATACCAATTCTGATTCTGACTAAAATATATATGTATATATGTATGTATGTATATGTGTATGTACTCGTTGTTGAGCAGCAAAGAAACCAGCCGCCGCCGTCTTGAGATTTATAATTTTTTTTTTCTTTTCTACTTCGTTTTTTATTGTTCACCACTGAGCTCATCACTTCAGGGGCCCCAAGATGAATCATGGAAGCGGGCAAGAAAAGCCAACGCGTTTACATGGCAGTTGTTGTCGGGCAGGGCGGGGCTGGGGCTGGGGCGGTCTGTGTAGCAACAGCGCATCGCAAAAAGTGCACACTGTGAGGCAGAGGCAGAGGCACAAGCGACGACGACTGCAACAGCAACAGCAGCGGCGCATTGACATTGCCGCCCAGACACTCCTCGGGTAGTGAGTGAGGCAACGCCACAGACACACTCACACGTACACGCGCGCAGACAGTGGCAAACACCAATACCAAAGCACAGAGAAACAAAGCGTCAGACAGGTAGCGAGCAGAGAGCAGCAAACAGCGAACAGGGGCTGAAGAGACACAAAAACTGCACAAGCCAAGGGAGCGCTCAGGGACTACGACAGCGACTGCACGCCACGTTTATGGCTAAAAAGCATATGCAGTCGCAGCAGCAGCAGCAACATCAACAGCGACGCCAGCAGCGCGGCAAGCAGGCAGTCAGCCAAGCAACGACAATTCCGCCCTGCCAGACGCAGACATCAATCCGTCGCACAGTGGTACTCGCATCATTGACAAACAGTAAAAGCTTTTCAATTAAAGCTAAAGCAACCCTTCATTAAATTGAGTATAGGGATTAGTTAATATATATATTTGATTAAAGATAAGCACACCATTAATTGTTTTAGCCATACGTATGTATACGATATACGAGTAGCAAATATAAAGAAAACGTGAACGTTTTTCACTTATAGTCAGATCTTTAATATAAGGATATATATTAATATTTTTCGTCCAGCAAAATCTGGATAATTAAATGTTCATATTAGTAATGGCTTTTATATTAAATTCTCTCGGATTTATTTGAAGAGCCCGATAGAATGTGGCTGTATGCATATAGATTAACTTATTAGCGAATTGCTCAATTCGTGAAATGCAAATAACGACTTGCTTAATAAGCCCACCATACAACACTTGTACATATTATAATATGTATGTATATTCTGCTTTCAACGAGTAAAAACAGTTTAATAATGACAATTAAAAACTGCATTGTAATACAGCTGTTTTCTTTCACTATTTATATTTAACAGCTGTTTTTAAATGGAGGTACATACATAGGTCTCTTGGAAATGAGTGCCACACATGTTTTATAAAATAGTAAATGTGCATATGTATATCAATTACAATTAATTACAGCACAGATGCATGTTAATATGTATATGTATATATATATCTTTCTGTAAAGTGAAGGGATAATATCTTAGTTATGCCCACTGTGCGTGTTTTTTGTTGCAGTCTGTTGGCTGGTGGTGCCTGCCACTTTTATAACAAAGGAACCCGTGAGTGAGAACTGGGCAAAACGTACATATATGCAATATATGCTCGTGTGTGTGCGTATGCATTAGTGAGCGGAAAGCGCGGTGTAGGAAGCAGGAAGCGAAAGAAACGGCAACACATACGGCTGCTGTTGCTGCTTTTGCTTCTGCTAATGTGTGTGTGCGTTAGTGTTCGTTGCAGACACACACATACACATGCACACTCAGCCAGCTGACGACGCTGGCAGAGGCAGTGACTGCGACAGCCGGCAGCGACGTCGACTTTGTGGCAATGCGAAATAAAATTCGCGCATTCGGCTTTTGATTAAGCAGCAACATTGAGCATTTGATCACCAACAGCCGGCGTGCGCGGTTCGCTTCGCTTTACTTTCGCTCAATCGACAGAGAGCTGGCAAAATAGTAGCAAGTAGCAAAAAGCAAAAGGCACAGTCAAAATCAGAACCAAATAAAATAAAAGGCCAGAGCGCTTCTAGGCGGCCACACAGTCGGCCATTTGCACATCAAGTGGCCGATTGTGTCTCTCCTCTCGCTATGTGTGTGTAATTGTGTGAGTGGGTCTGTGCTTGTGCTTATGCGAGTGTGTGCAATGAGCGATGAACAACGAAAAGAAATTGAAGTTAAACTTTGCAGCGCGCGTGTGTGTGAACAATAATTAAAACAACAAAGAAAAGAAAGAAAAAAAAGCTCAGCCAGCCAGGCGGCCAAATAAACTTAAGCCAAGTGCAACGGAAGTTTACTGTGAACGAAATATAAGACCAGTTAAAAAAAGAGCAATGGAGAAAAAACGGACATAGAACATATTGTGAAATTCAATGCTTGAGTGGATTGGCCGATTGGCGGGCGGGTGACAGCGTCATCGACGCGTAATTGCTTCTGGGGTTTTCTGCCAGTTGAGAACAGAATTAACGCAGGTCAAAAGCGACCAAATGCTCGTTATAAAAGAAGACTTGAACAAAATTTGTAGTTGAGGTTGGGTTTATTTTTAGCGTTTTGATATCACAAGGCACCAGCAGTCAGCGGCAGCAGCAACAACAACAAACCACACAACAAATTTTCGGAGAGAGAGAGAGAGACGAAGCAATTCTCTACAATTCTCGCCGACAGCAGCAACGAAAGAGTGACGCAAATAGCTGCAAAATTGTTTGAAGCGACCACATGATTCTACACACATTGTAGATTTTACATATTTCCAAATTTCGTTTGCCTACACAACACGCACGCATAACAAGAGACAAAGCTACACCAACACAGAAACAACAGCCGCAGAAATTTTTGTCGCCCAAATATTAATTTTAGACAAAAATGTTGCCCAGACCCACGACGACGTTACGCATACAGCCAAATTATTTAATTTTGTATGCGTGTGTGTGCGTAAGTGTGTCTGATCGGATTTGCAAAATATTTGATGGCAAACTCCAACTCAGGGTTAAGGGCGTGCTCAGTTGAAAAGCATGTGCTTGCACATGAAGAAAGGCAGTGGAATAGAGAGGCGGAGAGTGAGAGAGGCGGCACCCACACACAGACAAATAGACTACTGCACTCGGCAGTCGTCGGCGCATTGTTACTATTTGAGGTTAGGAATGCCCCACCCAAGCAAAGCACACAAACACATTTATATAAATATGTATATGCATGTACATATTGGCATATAAAGCAGTCATGTCTGCTAGCCTGCTGTTCATTATATACATGCATACGTATGTATATAGCATGGCACATACATGTACATACACATGGCAGCCTCGACGTCGTCGCCATTGCTTTATACATATGTACATATACATATACAATTAAATGCCTCACACACTAACACATGCTCGGCTGGGCACGACAAAACGACATTCGAACAAAATTTGCAATTATTCACAACGCGCGGCAGTCAAAAGTTGCTCGCGATCGCAGCAGCAGCGGCAACAGCAGCCGCCGTGACACATCACGCACATACACACTCGAACAGGCACGGGCACACGCATACATATACAGAGACCTGAGCGGCAGCAAGTCCAAGTTCATTATACCACAATCTGCGCGAGAGGCTTAAAGTTTATGAGCTGTTGTAAAATACAAAAGTGTAGCTGCTAGCAATTCATTTAATTCCTTTCTGGCGAACGGTGTGCGAAAGACAAGACGCAGAGAGTGAGAGAAAGAGCGAGAGAGGACAAACAAGAGAAAGAGGCGAAATACTTTGAACGCGTTTGCAAATTCGATTTTATGCCCTCTGTCTCTGCAGTTAGCTGTTAGCGTGTGTTAGTGCATATACATGCATATGTACGAGAGAATTCGCGAATGTAGTGGGGCACGTGTGTGCCTCGGCTGCGCCACAAAACTTGCCAGGCCGTATGTGCGCGTGTGCGAGAGTGTCGGTGATCACGCACGTACCGTTGCTGCGCTTAGTAACAGATAGAGAGCGCGAGAGCGGCGAAACGCCGGTTCTTTTTTGTCGTTTCTCTCTCTATATCGGATTTTTCTTTTCAGCTTTGGCTTTTTCTTTACAGCGTTTCAAATATAGAATATCAAGGGTCGGCCCCTGGCTGCGAATATGACAGCGACTAACTGTTGCTGCAAGCGAAAAAAAAGCATTTTACTTTCGCATTTGGCCACTGATGACGTCACATCCGATTCGCTGGAGTGGACTATGTAGCCATTAGCACGTATCGATGTGTGTGTACTTGCGTACGTATGGTCAGGCAGAACGAGGTGTGCAATGAAGAAAAAAACATATGACTAATTTCGTATTGTTATTGCATAAATCTGCGTCAAGCAGCAAGTTTCTCACAGGCTGCCATAAGAATTGGCGAGGTTAAAGCGATGTCTGCGGCGCGACAAAGCTTCAGCTCAAAAAGCTTACACATAATAGGCTATACGTATGTATATATGTGCATATATGTATATACTTTTGTATATTCATATACATGTACTCGTTTATGTGCGTGTGAGTTTGGAATGAAGTCATCGGCGTCGTCGCACGAACAGCCACACGTACAGAGAGATCGTTAACCTTAAAGCTCGACATGGACACAGCGCGCAAGGTCGTTTCCTGCGTGGCTTTAGGAGTAGCAGCAACAGCAGCAGCGGCAGCAGTTACTCCGAACCAGTTGGCAACATCTGTTGGCTTGGCTTATCTTGGTCCGGCAGCTCTCCCCTAACTTGCTGCGCCCGTTCGTCTTTTACCGTGCGCGCTAATCAGTGACCGGGGCTGGTTTGGTTATCTCACAGTCAGGTACCTGAAGTAGCGCGCGTGGTGGCTAGACGCATTCAACGCTTTGCTAGCAATTCCAGCATTCTACGCCAGATGGCAAGCTACTTGTGTCTCCCCCATGTCTATTGTACTTCATCAGGTGCTCTGGTGTCAGTGGAAACCCGGCACATGTTGAAGTACACTCAATATGCGGTGATTTGCAGTTACTGTTTCGACTCGTGAAATCTCTAGAATATTATGTCTAAAAATGTAACTTTCTAAATAAATAATTAAAACAAAACTTGCAACTTGTTTTTCTCCAATCATATGATTTAGCTACCTGCTGGCGGGACAGGTGGCAACGTTGCGGTATGGAAATATTGTTTCGTTTCTTTGTTTTTGTTTGTGTATATATAAGAATTGATATCGAATTCACAAGTGAATTGTTATAAGCATTTTACAACAAATAGTATAAACAACTGTTAACTGGAAAGAGGTTCTGTTAAGTGCGCTTATTGAAAAACAAATTTTCCACTGTAATCTCAGACTTATCGATAAGCAGATGCATATTCATGTTTTTTTTTTTTCATTTGCAAAATAAATTTTATGGTGTTCGAAATTAAATAAGGTAATAGTTGATAGTTTCTTAGAAACTACAAATATACATATTGAATACATGTAGATAATGTATACCACAAATGCTTCTTGTCAATTTGTTAGTCGATGTCGACTACAGTCATGAGGAGCAAATATGTTGTGGAGTCAGACATTTGTTAGGAATTCTGTAACAGACTTCTGTAAAATGGGCAGAGAATTTCTGATAAGAGTAAACAATCAATGTTAATCAGACAGCAGGGCTGCGTACAAAATCTAAAACAGAGTCGTCATAGCAAGTTGTGACCTAGTGGCGTTGAATAAGGTCGGCTGGTGGTTTTGCGTTAAAAATTTTCGACTATAAATTCGACTTGTTTCTTTCCTCTAAATTATTAGAACCTATAGCATACTGCTCGATTCAATACGTTAGTAGCCAATAAGTAGTTTCGCGTTGAAGTTGAAGCGAAAATCTAAAACGTCGGTCCAAATCCAATAAGGAGAATGCTTCGCACTATCGCTGCAACACGAAACGAATTGGGCGCTTTGCGCTTCATCTTACTCCGAGCTCGACCGGTGCGGTGTGCCTCGAACTATGGAGCCCGGGCCTTGAGCACTGCTGGCCTTCAACTGCCAATCAGGTAAAAGGCTGCTTCAAATGCTGGTTGAGGTTAGAAAGCCTGTTGTGTAATATTGCATATGCAGCCCAGTGGGCGGGCTGTGAGGGGCGGCGGGTGCCAATTGCCAATTTCTGTATGTGTGTGTGCGCGCGCGTGCATCTGTACATCCAGTGCGTGACACTCAAATGAGCGCCGCATGATGATGACCCAAGCTAATCGCCGTTGATAAGCATTTACGGTAAATGCTCAAACATTTCTGATTAGCATTTGCCAACAGCAAGCAATTGTTTACATTTCGTGTGCCTCTGCGCTATCGATAACAGCAATCAGCTGACTGCCAGCTGTCAATCGATTCAAGCGAAGTAACCCGAATCTGTCCTCACCGCAGGTCACTGCATAGAAAACCGATCCTCAGTCGAAGCCGTCTACTGCCGACATGGAGCTACAACTTTGCACGCGCTTACGCCGATCTGCCGGATCATATACGTGTTCCGCTGCCAGCACTGTCACCAACCATGGATCGCGGCTCGATAGTGGGCTGGGAAAAGAAAGAAGGCGACAAGCTGAACGAGGGTATGTCGAACAGTTTACCAATATGTTTGGTATATTATTGATGGTATGATTTATGTTTATTTAATTTTACATTCATCCAGGTGATCTGCTATGCGAAATTGAAACAGATAAAGCTACCATGGGTTTCGAGACGCCCGAAGAGGGCTATCTGGCCAAGATTCTGGTGCCTGGTGGGACAAAGGATGTGCCAGTTGGCAAACTAGTGTGCATTATTGTGCCCGATGAGGGCAGCATTGCTGCTTTCAAGGATTTCGTTGACAGTGGTGGCCCCGCTGCGCCTGCAGCTGCCGCACCAGCACCCCCACCACCACCACCACCACCAGCAGCAGCAGCTCCAGCTCCAGCTCCAGCAGCACCAGCCCCAGCTGCCGCACCAGCACCACCACCAGCAGCGGCACCAGCAGCAGCCCCCGCGCCGGCTGCAGCACCAAGCGGCGGTCGTGTCTACGCTAGCCCCATGGCCAAGAAATTGGCGGAAACAAAACAGCTCCGTCTGCAAGGTTGTACCCACTGATCCCAATTTGCCCGCTGTGTGCATGCATGACCCATGCTCCACTAACACACAATCCAAATCTCTGCTCGTGCTGTTCTGTTCCGTTACTAATCCAGACCTTTTGTACAGGCAAAGGTACCGGCGTCCATGGCTCACTTAAATCTGGTGATCTTGCAGCCGCACCGCCACCAAAGCCCGCACCCAAACCAGCCCCCAAGTCCGATGCGCGTTTCAAGGACATCCCATTGACGACGATGCGCTCAGTGATTGCCAAGCGACTGCTGGAGTCCAAGCAGAATCTGCCTCACTACTACGTAACCGTTCATTGCCAGGTGGACAAGGTGAGCGATATATAGAGTTGGCTAAGATATTCTCATTCTCATTCAATTTAGTTTGAAATGAATATTTTTTAATATTATTTATCTCATTTTCAGTTGATGAAGTTCCGCGCACACATAAACAAGAAGTACGAGAAGGAGGGCGCACGCGTCTCCGTCAACGATTTGATAATCAAGGCCGTGGCGACCGCCTGTCGCAAGGTGCCTGAAGCGAACTCGGCTTGGATGGACACGTTCATCCGGCAATACGACGATGTGGATGTATCTGTCGCAGTGTCTACCGACAAGGGACTCATCACGCCCATCATCTTTGGCGCTGACCGCAAGGGAGTGTTGGAAATCTCGAAGAATGTCAAGGAACTGGCAGGCAAGGCACGTGACAACAAGCTGCAGCCGCATGAATTCCAGGGTGGCACCATTTCCGTGTCCAATTTGGGCATGTTTGGTAAGGATGTGGATGAAATATAATACTAAAGCCTATATATTATAATATATTTTGTATTTGCAGGTGTTAATCAATTCTGTGCCGTCATCAACCCTCCTCAATCCTGCATCTTAGCCATTGGCACAACAACGAAACAGCTTGTATTGGATCCGGACAGCGACAAGGGGTACGTTATTTGAGAATGATTTGCTTATTGATCAGTTGCTAATTTGGTGGCTTTCTTTTCCAGTTTCAAGGAAGTGAACATGCTAACCGTCACGCTGAGCGCCGATCACAGAGTGGTCGATGGCGCCGTAGCCGCCGTTTGGCTCAAACATTTCAGAGATTTCGTGGAGGATCCGGCTGCAATGATAGTGTAAAAAACGCAACAGCTTACGATGTAATCCTACCCCACAGAGTTCGAGGGATAGTTCTCTGTTGTTCACTGTTGTTCATATTAGATACAAATATACAATATTTGATGTATTGTACAATTTTCAATTGGTTTGCTGCCCACGACCTGCGCTGGGCGTGTTTGGCCTCAAATTGGTACCCACTCAAGTTTTAGCGCTTATAGAATATATATACAATATATATTACGGTCATGTGTAATATCGACATAGTGTTAACTAAATAATATTCTGTACATGATTTTACTCAAACACACACACACACAAACACAAACACACTAAAAACATTGTAAATTTCGGTTAAAACAGACATACCCACAGGTCTAATTTTATAATTATTTGCATCTTTTGTTAATCATTAAACAGCATTGATAAATCCAAAACTGTTAAATAAACAAGGCACATGTATTTAGACTCCTATTCTGAAATACCAACAAAACGCTTCAATTTAAAACGAACGATTATATTCAATATGTGCTCTATTTTCGGTCTTTGCTTATGGGAAATAGTCTTTAAATGCTTTGCCTAAAGGCTGAGCTCTATTCTCCTTAAACTGTTTTCGTTCTCTCTTAACTAGGAATGAGCTTTTAGCATTTTGTAATTAACAAATTATAATTTACTCAATCTATATTTCATTACTTTATAATTGTAATCTTTATAACATATAACATATATTATTTTTTGTTAATAATTTATTTGCCTTAAATATTTTGTACTTCTGTCTTAGAGAATTTCTGCTCTTTCTTTTTCATACTTTTATATTTGTATATTTGCTTTATGTTTTCTCATCCGAACAGCTTTACAGTCGACAAAGTCTTGAACTTGATTCATGATGCAGTTAAAGTTGCTGACATAGGCCCATACATTACTGAGTGTCACAAAAACTATAAGCAAACACACACATATACATATGCAAATACATTTACACATAAATGCATATCTATATAAACATACATTCATCATCTCTGACCATATTTATTGCCATTTCCTTTGACTTTTAATATCTTTCATTTGTGCAATTTCTTACTTGAAATTTCTGTACATTAACTTAATTTAGTTTATAATATTTGAATATTTAAATATTATGGAATTTTAGTTAAATAATTTTAGTACATGCAACTATCTAGAGTTAGGGCTAGGGTTAGATTTATGTATGACAAATACCTGTCTATGTTGACCATTTAATGTTGGGGTCTACTACGTAGTGCTTTTTAGTGCTATGACAACTTCAATTTCAATCTTTTGGGCTTCTTAGGCTTCTTTAGGCTTCTTCTCTGCATGCGCAACACACACACACACACACACACACATACATAAGCACACTCTCTGCTAGCTGCGCAGTTGACGCCACGACTGCGCTCTCAACTGGGAACTTATAGACAGATGGAGCTAGATCAACTCAGCTTGTTGCCCTGATCAGGAGTATTAGAACTGCCACGCCTCCTCCTGCCGGTTACATACATTAAAGAGAGAGAAAAGAACTTTACATAGAATGCATATTTTTATGCTCTTTCATAAAATGAATGGAGTATATTGGTTTTGTGCAACGTTCGTCCTGTTGTCTTTCCTTCTCTCTGTGTTTGGGTTTATTATAAATTGAGGTGATATAAGCCTTGTAGACATGGTCTAGATATGAAAACCTGAATAGCACTGAACCACCATGAACCTATCTTATCTATTTTATTTTTTATATATTTCAAGACATGCAAACATGTCTGCAGGCCCAAAGAGATATTGTTTGATTGGATCTATGAATCAAAATTATGAACTGTTTTGGAGTGATTAAATTAGTTATGAAAATTAATGAGCTCCAATAAGATTCGTATATATTTCTAGATTAATTAGGTAGGTATAGTTGAAATATTGTTTTATAAATGATTTCAACGTGCGTAAAATTTGTTTCATGTAATCCAGCTCTAAATCTGATTCTATAGGGACTTCGACTGGCTTGTAAAATTAACATCAGATTAAGGTTAATGCAGATGTGCCTTATCTCTACACTAGATAACACTAGATCCATTACATAGAACCATTCTTCAGCCCATTTTGATACCCATTTGATAGTCGGGAATCGCTTGGGGTTTTGGCATTATGTTAACTAATTTATTGTCAATTGCTAAGAACTAATCAAGAACATATTTATAAGTACAAGGATTAACTAATGTTTGGACTGGCTGCCCAAGGACTCATAGAGCTCTACCACTGGGCGGGTCCCATCTCGCTCCAGGTGTTCACATATTCGGTCTGCTGCTCGAGGGCGGGGAACCAGTCAAGGCCGCCATAGTCGATGGCTGGCTGGGTGCCCTTGTAGTTGGCTGGAAGCACCGAGGGGTCGAGGAACTTGTGCAGAGATTTCATGTCGCTGCCATGGAAGTGCATCTGAAATTTAGAGAAATGAAGATCAGTAAAAGCGAGAGAGAGAGAGAGAGACTGCTCAACTTACGCGTTTGTTCAGCTTCTCCTTGATGAAGGGCTTGAAGAGCGTCCAGACCATGTTGAAGATGAAGGGCTGCTTGACGATGTGCACCTCCTTCATGCGCAGCGGCATGGCCTCCTGTATGAAGGTGAGCAGACGCTTGGAGAAGCTGGGCGACAGCGCCTTCACCTGCTTCATGGCCAGGCCATCAAAGTCCATAATGCAGACGACTCCGCGCACCTGTGTCTCCTCCTCCAGCTGGGCGGCAATGTGCACCACGTACAGCATGCGGAACATCTCATCGCTGGGTATCAGATTGGGATCCCAGAGCTTGCCGCAGTTGACGATGAGCACGCGTCGGCCCTTCTGGTCGCAGTTCTTCAGCACATTGATGACGCTGCCCTTGACGAAGCGCTCCTGCACATCCTTCACCTGCAGGCCGTGCACCAGAGCTTTGTTCTCCTTGCGGAAGCTAGCAACGTTTTTCAACTGCACCAAGAAGAAGAAGAAGAACAACAACAGGTGTCTAATCAATCAAGCTGGCCCGATAGCAAACGTCTTTCGCATTGACCATTGAACGGCCATAAACACCATGGCTCTGATAAGGCGTGGGTGTCGGCCGGTTTACAAGGAACTTAGAGCCTAGCGCCACGTCATGGTCAGCAGCCGTCGCATGCAATATATGTATGTATGCTAGACCACAAACACATATACATACATATATATATATACGCATGTATGTTAAATAGGAATACTTGCTAGCTGCTTATCGCTCGTGTTTCATTTTTTTGCTGCTTGTGTCAGCGGGTTCAAACGCGTATCACTGCGAGAATCAGCATAGATGACGTACGTTCCAAGAGTTTAGCTGGCCTAGCGACAAGTGGAGCAACTCCTTGACTGGGAGGACTAGGGTATAAAGAGTTGCTCATGAAATGTGTAACAGAAGAAGCCACATGAAATATATGTTATGATATGATATATGGCTCATCTAACTAATTTTATTTTTAGGGAATTAAAGCTATGTAATCCTTATCTGTAATAAAATTGCCCCTTTTCATATTTAAGAGTTTTAGATATATAAGTAAAGCCATCCACTGGAGAGAGATTTCACTATTTAAAGTAGTTTGTGCAAAATATTATCCCTACAGAATAAGATCTCTACATTACACAGTTTAAATTCAATTTTTATGTGAGAAAATATTTAGCCATCCTTTCATCTATCTATAGCTGTCAATTCAAAATATTTAAAGGAATCTAAGTTTCATTTTACACAGTTTCAAATGAGCATAATCCAAAATTTGTATAAATAAATAGTTTAAGAGTTTTTCATATTCCATATCTGTGATTAAACAATCCTTATCAGCATCCATATAATTTTATAGCATCTAAAGGCTTGCTTACCCATAAAAGTTTTCTAGCTATTCAGGTTTTAGTCATTCAAAATTGATACACCTAAAAGAGTATTCTCCAATTCTTATTTCATTTCAGTTGATTTTGATTCTCTTTTTCCATTTTTGTTTCGAGTCAGCTAAGGAGCTCATTTTTCGCTCAGATTACACAGAGCTGAGGTTGTAGACCCCGCTCTGTACTCCGAGCTGTCTTATGGCGGGTCAATAGGTATATCAGCCCAGCCTAGCTCAGCACTGATAAGGCGATCCCTAGATGTATTTTAAGCTCGATTGCCGATGCGAATCGGATGTTGTTAATCATTAACTGATACGTGGGTGGGATTGGAGTTCAATTTGTGAACTAGATTGATTGTGTACTGCATATAAGGAATGTGTAGACTTCATTGAATGCAGTGCCTTTTTTTTAGGTATTAATAAATTAATTTTAAAAACTATGTTTGACTGCTGGAAATAATATATTATACATTTTTTCTATTTTCTGTTATACCCTTATTATAATACATAGTTTATTTTAATTTTGTATTTATAGAATATTTATTAGTGTTTAAAGTAGTTTTATAGTATGAATTTCATAGAATTTTTATTTAATTAGAAATTTGTAAAGAAACATTTGTAATCTATTTACTTAGTAAATCTGTGGTATATGTGGGTCGCTTTATATTATATATGGGTAGTTTGCATATCATAACTGAATCATATGCATATCAAATGTAAATCGTATATATTTTAGCTGAGGATTATATGTGCACCATGTGTGGATCGCGCGTGTATCATAATCCTACCCATATCGTGTTATTCACTTCCGAATTATATATAATATATATGTGACATACAAATAATTCGCATAGGATATGGATTTGATAAGGATCGTACGTAGATTAGCGGGGAATATGGAGCATACACATTTGTGTATTTGCATAGCATATGTACATATGTATGTATGTGTAGCATATGCAGATCCTGTTTGGATCACTTATTTTTACAACTTCTGTGCAGGCAGGATTGCAAAAACTTAGAAGATTTGTTGTCAACTATTTTCACATTTAAACTCATTATGGAACACACCATTTGACAATTATAAGGAATTTCTATTTGAGCACTGAAATGGTCACTGATTATGAACCTAATGAGCCTATAAATGGTTCCATTTCAATTAAGTTTAAAGTCTTTCACAATTTCAATTCCAAATTGATGCCTGATTTCCAAAGAAATCCGACTGCTAAATAGCTGTAGAGCACCTTTCACTCAAAATTAATTGGAATACGCACCTTCTCCAATGCGCTCTCCGGATAGAAGTGGCAGACACGCAGGAAGATCAAGAGGAAGGCATCGTCGTCCTTGTAGTTGAGCTCTGGCGTTGCCTTGAGCAATTCGCGCAGCTTCTGAAGTGACTCTGCTCTCAGCTCGTCGGTTTCGCGCAGCTCGGCACGAGCGATCTCCATGGTATCCGGCTTCATGTAGCCGATGCGCAGATGGAATGCCTCCTCGCTGATGTCCACGTTGGCCATATTGAGTATGTGTGTGTGTGTGGGGGGGTGGAATGTGTGTGTGTGTGTGTGTGTGTATTGGTTATTTGATATCCGGGTAGCCTGCGTGTTTCAAAATGCATTTCAATTAGTTTTGGAGCACGGAACAATTTGCCAACTGCACTTTGCGGGCTTAATTTCGAATAGTGAGCAGAAAAAATGAGCCCCAAACGCAATCCGCGCTTTCAATGTTGACAGTAATTTTCAGTAATAAGTCATGCCTCGTATTTACCTATGGGCGTGAAATATTCAACAACGAACGCGACTCTACTTTTCTTGTTTTATTTCGTATTTGATTTTTGTTCTGTTATTGTTGATGTTTTAACGGAATGGAATCGCGTTCTGGTTCTGCTTCCTCGCGACTCGTGTGTTTTATACCAACTGAAATTTGCTTTTGAAAAACCCTTGCGAGTTAACGTTTACTTCTCTATATGTTTGGATGTGTGTGTGTGTGACTGTAGTCGTATATAGCGTCGCAGCGACGATCGACACAAGCGGCTATCGCAAATACAAACACAAATACAATTACGAAGACAGCGTCCGATCCGTTGCTGTCGCAGCTGACGTCGTCGTCGCCGCTAAAGTTGACTTTGCCGTCGACGTCGACGTCGACGTTGACGTCTTGAGCATGACTCGAAGCGCTTCAATTTCAGATTAGGAAAATCTCAATCGAAATGTATTCCATACAGAGAGATACATCGTATATATGTGTATTGGGCTTCGATAGTTAGTCAACCTGCAGCGCTTATCGCGGGCCACACCTCCATGGCTAGCTGTCACTCACGTATTGCTCTCGCCCTCGACAAAGGGCAAACACTTGCCATTTCGCGATCATCGCCGTGGAGCAGTGTGATCATTGACCTGGCTTGGGTTTTAGCACATGTTGTCAGTCTTGAACTTTAGTCTAGCCCCGCCCCGCCCCTGCCCTGCTCAACCCACCCCTTCCCGCTCCGTTCGAGGTCTCAACAAGGAGAAGCCAACTCGTTGGTCATGGAAACAACATGGATACTTACTGTTTCTCCAGCGAGTAAAGTCCAAGTTAAACACAATGTCTTTGGCTGATAACACAGCGCCGAAAATTTCAGCTATTATCGTTGTGTTACTTATTTTCATTTTTATGTTCAATTGACAGGCAGCTAGTGCACCCGAGCCGCGCCCGCTGGCATTCTGCCTAGATAGTCCTTATCAATATCGACAAGTGTCTTAGCAGCGACGTCGGCGTTGGCGTTTTGGCGCTGTTGGCGGCGCAGTCGACTGCTAAGGCGGCAGCCAAAGCGATGATGAAAAAAAAAAAAAAAAAACAAAACAAAACTATGAAATATCTCTGTATTTCTAATAATACTCTTTATTGGGATACAATGGAATTATCATGGAGTTTGTTAGAGCAGATTTGGAGGTAATTTAAGATTTTTAGGTTGTTTATAAAATTTATTTGTGAAAAGCTGTTGAACAATATAATAACTGCAAAGAAATAATTTAATGAGTTTAATATTTAATTTTTTATTTTTCTGACTTTCTAACTTCATCAATTTTTCAGAAATTAACTTCAAAAAATTATATGTATAAAATTAATATATAATCAAACATATATGTATATTTTTACTTATACATGTTTTATTTTTTTATTTTATTTAATACACTATTCTTATAAACAAAAAGAAAAGGTTACAAATGCTATAAATAAATGTTGCATATAATAAAAAGTATATATAATATATATTATAATATTCTCTTTTGCATACATATATATTTCTATATATATTAATATTTAAGTATAATATCCGGGC
The DNA here is from genome assembly GCF_054131105.1 of Drosophila navojoa. NCBI lineage: Eukaryota > Metazoa > Arthropoda > Insecta > Diptera > Drosophilidae > Drosophila > Drosophila navojoa. Next base: position 14,986,398 of record NC_142891.1, on the reverse strand, counting down.
GTATTATTTAAGGTATAATTATTAAAATAACAGAACTTAAACAACTGTTATGAAGTCAGCACTAGTCGATGTACTTTTGTTTTATTCATAAGCAATTTGAGACTACGACAGCTATAAACAAAATTTTGTTGAGATCATAAAAATGACTTTATGGGGAGAAAAGGTTCTCAGATCTGTCTACTGCTTGAAGTGAATTAAAGTTTGTTACTAAATTAGGCAATATGTATACTAAGCACCTTTCAGGGTATTTCTTTTTCAGTAGTATACATTTTTTTTGGGTTGACATTTTATAAAGCAGCAGAGCCTACTACTACTGACAATTTCACAGGGCAGCTCTGAGGTCAGTTGCATTGAGTTATGCTGACAGTATGCATGCATTTGAATAGAAGATAATTCCCACACGAGTACCATTGCAAATCGCTGGCTGGTTCGCTTCGGCAGATCGAATTTATCAGGTGCCGTGAAACAGTTGTTCCCTGTTGCCGTCGTTATTGGGGCAATTTCATGCTTTTGAAAACAGCGAAACATTGCCGTCCGTTATCTTTGTTAATTTCTTCGTGCTTATTTTTGTATTTTTTTTTTTTTATTATTTATTATTGAACTTGCCAAGCTTATGGCAACGTGCGCCTTTGTGCTCGGAAACAACTAATACCCAAGGAAACTGAAGATTTCGTTAACCCATGCACAACATATGACATACACATATATACATATATATACAATGTACAGTATATAATATAACTGGATTCGCGCATTCGGTTAGTGTAGTCATAGGGCAAAGTCTTTGCACTTGATTTGATTTGTTGTCATCGAGTTCGACACTCGCGTCGTTGTAAGCTTTGAAGTTGTTTTTGCTTCTGTCTTTGTTTTATAATATTGCTCAAGTATTTGTTGTTGTTTCTGTAGTTGTATTTATTGTTTTTGTTCTATATATTTTTTGTATTTTTTTTTTTTTTTGTTTAGTTGCCGAGTGTGCTAAATGTGTTGTTGTTGCCATTGCTACTGACGCGTTATCGAACTTCTGTTTTTGCGTTTGTTAATGAGCATTTAAATATGTTAAAAGATAACACACATTCAAACGACTCATATTGTATAGACTCGAATATATACAGAGAAATATTTCTATATTATATATTTTATTGCATTAATTGCAATCGATTCGCGCTTTCAAAACTGACTAAGCTTCGGCTGCCCGGGGCTCCTTATCTGCGATGCAACTTCTGGGCGCCAAAGTCTAAGATTTTTTTTGCATTTATTTATATGTATATAAAAAAATAAATCAAATGAAATTAAGAATACAATTATTTTCATTTATTTTTCGTTTATTTATTTATTTATTTTATTTTTTTTTTATTAATTATCAATAAATATTAAATTTAAAAATACCATTTACCTTGAAATTGAATCAGGTTAATAAAACAATTTTCTTTACAGAAATGTTTCATTATAATAGAATAAAAAACTATATTTAATTAAAAATAAATATTAGCAAATATTTACTATTATTATCAAATTATAAAATTATTATTGAATGATAATAAATATAATATAATAATATACTTAAAAATAAAATATCTTAGTATGTTATACATATTATATTTCATTGACTTATAAATAGTTTCCACATATTTTATATATCTATATATTTTCGTTTGCTTAAGTAAAGCATTTAAATGAGTGATTTGCAACATTCCAAGAACTACAAAAATTGGCTGGAGTATTTTGTATGTCAAGGCTTGGATATATTTGCACAACATAAGTGCCTTAAAATTGATGGCGAGAAAGTCAAAGTGTTCGCAGTTCACAGTTCACTGAGGCTGACGAGGAAGCATAGACTGAATCTATTTTAGTGCACACTATCAGAAACGGCATATTTTACACAAACTAAGCGGGTGCTCTAATTTAGATAAGCGAGCTAACTATGCCAAGCACAAACGCTGTTCCGCATTACGTGTTCCATAAAGCGCTCAGCGCCTTAGAACTATTTGTTGTGAAGTAGAAGTATTTGTTGGTGGGGCTTGCACTTTGCACAGCTCGGCGATTTGTTCCATTCATAAAGGGAAACAGTCGCCGGCAATTAAGTTCTTCAGCTTCATCAATAAAATGTATATTCGCGAAATCGTATGATGTACTTTGGATACACATCGCGACTTTCGATTCGATTAAGCGATAATGAGACGATATAAGAAAGTGTAGAGCACACTTAAAAATTACAAATGTAGCGTAAGTACTTGATGACTTGTCAATGTGGAAATTAAAGCGAGTGGACGCTCACCGGGTAAACTTTGACTGATGACGCCATCGAGAATCTTTGAACAAAAGAAAAGTTTTGAATGTTCTGTGACCCAAGCACAGTAAAACTTATCGTCTTGAAATACATACATATATTCAACTGAGAACAGGTGCTTCACCACACAAACCAAGTAAAACTGAGTCATTCTGAGCTGGGCCGAAGGGAAATGTATTTGCATTTTGCGAAAGTGTTTGGCTGTGTCAGTTGACACACTGATTGAACAAATGATTGACTAAATAAAAGATTGACTGTTTGTTTGCCTGTCCGACTGTAAGGTTGACAAGCTGACTGATTGAGTGTTTGACTGACTGACAGACTCACTCCTTGATTGACGTTTGATTGAATGAAACAGCATTCAGCGCGATTGATCAATTAACTGATTGACTATAACCGACTGATTGATTGTTTGTACTGAGATTGATTGGCTAACCGACTTAATTATAATTACTTACTTATTGATTAATTAATTGATTGCTTCTTTTCCTAGTTGATTGACTGACCGATCGACTGACTGAAAGAGTGAGCGAATTCTTGAATGTCTGATTGACTGAATGACTGAAATACGGACTGATTGATGTTTGAGTTTCTAATTTTCTTTTGATGAAGTTTATGTAAGTTGCAAATTTCTTCTAATAGCCCGAAAATTGGGCACTTAAACTGGATGACATAATAAATACTTTCACGAAATAAAAGCAGTTTTGTTGTTCAATTTATGAATAGTTTATCTAAAATGTCAATCAGCGATTGCAAAAAATTCTCTTGAGCGTATCAGCATAAAAGTTTCTCCGAATGTATTTACAAATATTTATATATGTACAAGTACATACATATACATATATACACAGGAGTATATTTATTTTTGCGTTATCTTATGCGATACGCTAATCAAGTTACTTACTTGCCTTTTTGATAACTGCCAAATAAATAAGCGTGTATTACAACAAAACAGACTACTCGGTGTTTCTCATAAATTATACTTTCAACTTTTATTTCTGTTTCTTATCTTACAGTAAGGAATTTGATGGAACGATATTATTTATTTCTACACTCTCTCCCTCTCGTCGATATTATTAATATTTCTATATTACTTTTTTTGATTACAAAAGATATAATAAACATTGATTGTAATTCATTAACAAGTATTTCATGCGGATAAATTTGTGACATTATTAAAAAAATGATGGAAATATAAATATTTGTAAGAAAAATTTGTATTTTGACGGAGTTGTGTAGTTAACAATTTGGAGCTTGACCTTAACAAGGCCAAACAGATGAACTGTCGCAGTAATCAGAAACCTTTTTTGCTTAACAAATTCATACATGAAATAAAACTATGCTAAGGTCGCTCACGTAAAATTTACATAAAAATTAAATTTTATATGCAAACTGCAATGATTTATTAGCCTAAATTGTGGTGTGCTATAAATTTACAAAGATCTGTTGAGCATGATATGTAGACAGTGCGTATACGTAATATAATGCAAACTATATAAAATTACCGGAAATTTTTCTGCAATTATCGCTTACATAGTTTGATTCGTAATCAATCAACAAGTCATTAGGTCTATCTTTATGGTTTAATTTCTGTGAACAATTTTTTTTTATATTTTTTTTTAAGGAATTTTATGGCAACAACAATTTAGATAAGTGACAAGCCAAAAGCGAGCTGATAAACCGCTTAAAATATAAGCAATTTAGTATATGTATTTTACCTTTTTGCCATTATTGCATAATTGAAAAATTGCAGAATTGCAGAAGTGAAGAACAAAAGCGTTGAACTTCAACCAAATGCCCCTGGGGCAAGCCATTGAAAATGAAGAAAGGTAAGAATTTCATATATTTTAATGCCATACTAAGCAGCCAGGTGTATGACACAGCCCCTCCACTGTCAACTTCACTTATCAGCAATGAGAAAACGAGTTTGGACTCGCCAAAGTCCACGGTAGATGGCCCCCCGTGGTAGCTGAAGTTTATTGAAAGATTTAACACGACCGATAGGCGATAGCCGATAGCGCCTTATGGCTTGGCCAACGTATAATTACGCTCAGTTTATTGTTTTTATTAGCGAACGAACAAAATAAAAACAAAGCAAAGCCAACGCGAAGCAAAGGCAAACCAAGCCAAACAAGCAAAGTAAAACCTTAAATAAAGTACTCCTCTATTTGTAGAATATAATAGTAGTTTTAAATGCTCTAAATGAAATTTAATTCATATTTATTGAATTAAAATTTGTTTTAATATTTTTAAATTTTAATTTTAGAATATTAATAAATATAAGAATATCAAATATAAATAAATAAAAATGGATATGATATTTATGATAAATATACAATAAATATTTTATTTTTTAAAAAAATATTATTCGAATCAATGTATTATATTTCACATTCATGCGTTACAAACTAAATTTAAAATATGAAAAAGCTAAAATATGCGTTTAACGCAGAAAATACAAAAAAAAAAATACTGCCAAGCTTAGCTAAAGCAACCCGAAACCAAGACACTAACAAAAAGCCCTCAGTCAAACTTAAAAAAGCTTGCACATATTTGTACTTGAAGGCAAAGCTTTGCCTTGAACAAGTTGGCAGCGCCCCACAGAGAGCGCACAATCAAGCAAGCGAAGCTTTTTATCGTCATTATCGAAGTATCGCAGCTGCTTGTGGCTGTTGTTGTTGTATGTATCTCTGTTTGTGTTTTTCTGCTGCTGTTTGCTTCTTTTACATATTTCGCCAAGCTTGAGTTGGTCCGTTAATTAATTTCATAAGCTCGCTCACAAGCTCCCAACTCAGAGTCGTTTTAGCCGCGCTACCAATTGGACGTCAATTGTCGCGCTCGCGTTCTTAGCATATCCCAACTATTGCCACTTTACCGTTTCGCCGCCTCGCCGCGTCCTGCCCAAAAACATTACAAGCCGAAGCCTTTGTACACACTGCTCGTGTGTGTGTATGTGAGTGAGTGTGAGTGTGTGTGTGCTTCGTGCGTCTCTTGAGCTTGCAAAATCTTTGTAAAGTGAAACGTGAAATAACTCATTTTGGCCCACTGCCAATTTTGTTTCATTTTATTTTTAATATTCAAGTGAAACAGTGTGAATTTTGAACCATTGTTGCGGTAAGTTGCGCTCAGGTCACTTTTTGATTACCATTGCTCAGTAATGTTGTTGTTGTTGCTGTAGTTTCTACTGTTTCTGCTGATGTTGTTGTTGTTGTTGTTGTTGTTAGTTATGCGCATGTGCGGCAGCGTTGACACACTTTCTGCCTTCGCCTGCAGCAACAGGCAGTCGCAGTAAGTCCGGCCTGGCATTCAAGTGCCGCTCGAACGGATTGGCAATAAAAACAATTACCACTTGGCTGCTGCCGTTGCCTACCGCCTGCAGCATTTCAACAGAGATTCAATCTAGCCGCTTATACATAATCAGCACCATCAGCTGCTGCTATGGGCTTCCATTTGCCCATAATGAATTTACATAAAGACATGAAATACCTTTAAGGTCTAAATCTCACGATAAGTCGATAATACTACACTTTAAGAAGAGGCGGTAAAATGCAATTAAAAGATTATAATCGGCGATTTGGCCATGAAGGTAGTCTTTAAATTGAAAGTTAAAAATTTAATGAAAATTATATTTTATTGTTTTGGTATTTTCTTTATTTATATATCGACTGTATGCATATGCGGCTAGACTAGTTGTTTCGTATATGAGCCATTTATGGGCCTATTTAGCTCTTAAGGAGTGGCTCCAGGAATGTGCTGGCTGTGACTATTTCAAGGTGTTGATTTTGGTCAAGAATGTGGATAATATGCTTGACACCTGAACATAGTCAGAATTCACTATTCGCATTTCCTTTTGAGTACACCTCGTATACTCATTTATATTCTGTTTTTTTTTTTTTTTTTTGTGTGGTCGTATTAAAGTTCACCTACTCAGGTCCAATCGTCTGCTCTTTTTTTATAAACTGCAAACTTGCTTCGTAATTTGGAAAGTGTTTTGATGAAACTTAGGATTTACATGTGGATGGGATTTAACTGAACTGATTGTTACTATCCCCTTTTCTCTAAAACAAACTTGACTGTATTGTTTAATATCGACGATAGCATAGGGCTATACGACTATTGTTTTCATCTTGCGAATATATGTATATATTATATACCTTTCAAGGTTATACCTTTAAAATATATTACCTTCAATCTACGGTAAAAGCATTATGTAAACAGTTGTTCTTTTAATGCATTCAAACCACCTGCTCATACTTTTAGATGCAAAGTACAAGTCATTAAAATTATTTCTAGATTTTAAATTTATTTTTTGCAAGTTAAGTTGGCAAAATTGCCTGAGAAAGTTTATAACTGAGGGAGGAACTTTAACCCATGAAAATCGTAATAAAGATGTTTAATGTCGAGGAGTTAAGTTAAATTAGCCAAGTGAACGTAGGTCAATAGGACTCATTGCGGAGTTTCTGACTATGTAAATAAGCTCTTTGAACCTGCAGCTTAATAGACAGTATAAAGATAGGAAATATATCTGTATCTGTATCTGTATCTGTATCTGTATCTGTATCTGTATCTGTATCTGTATCTGTATCTGTATCTGTATCTGTATCTGTATCTGTATCTGTATCTGTATCTGTATCTGTATCTGTATCTGTATCTGTATCTGTATCTGTATCTGTATCTGTATCTGTATCTGTATCTGTATCTGTATCTGTATCTGTATCTGTATCTGTATCTGTATCTGTATCTGTATCTGTATCTGTATCTGTATCTGTATCTGTATCTGTATCTGTATCTGTATCTGTATCTGTATCTGTATCTGTATCTGTATCTGTATCTGTATCTGTATCTGTATCTGTATCTGTATCTGTATCTGTATCTGTATCTGTATCTGTATCTGTATCTGTATCTGTATCTGTATCTGTATCTGTATCTGTATCTGTATCTGTATCTGTATCTGTATCTGTATCTGTATCTGTATCTGTATCTGTATCTGTATCTGTATCTGTATCTGTATCTGTATCTGTATCTGTATCTGTATCTGTATCTGTATCTGTATCTGTATCTGTATCTGTATCTGTATCTGTATCTGTACTGTATCTGTATCTGTATCTGTATCTGTATCTGTATCTGTATCTGTATCTGTATCTGTATCTGTATCTGTATCTGTATCTGTATCTGTATCTGTATCTGTATCTGTATCTGTATCTGTATCTGTATCTGTATCTGTATCTGTATCTGTATCTGTATCTGTATTGTATCTACATTTGTATTGAATTTGTATCTGCCGCTGTTTCTTTTATATTCTCTGGTATATCGTATACATATAAACGGAGTTGAGCTCATTGTTATTGTAGCATATGTTCAATGGGCATTAACTTTGAGTTGTCCCTCTGTCAGTGTGTTAATTGAAGGTTGTTGAGCCCGATACGCATGGCATTTGATTGCATACAATTTGCAGTTTGCCCGAGTATTCGCATTCGCAATGGTACGATATACAAACATACCTTCTATGCTATTGCTGATTCATGGCATTTGCGTACGTTGGCCTTATATACATATATGTGTATTATGCCAGTCAAACGGTCAGGCATTTGACACCAAAACGTTGCGATCTTACACTGAGACTCTATCCGATTCCGATTGTGCTTCAATTTGTATTTGTCTTAACAATTTTAGGCTCTTTCAATAAAATATCAACTGCTGAAAATCGATGGCCTTGATGACTCGGCGACTTTGTATGCCGAATAAGCCAAGATGCAGTCAGTTTCTGAGGAGCATAATAAAAGTCTGCCAAATAAAACTGAAAAACCAGTTAAACATCTTTAACAGTCGCTAAGATTTCGTCTGTGTACATGTGTTCAACTAACTGCCTATGTATTTAAATCGTCAAGTGTAGGCTGCAAAAGAGACACAAAACATAAAAACCAACCAAAGCCGTTATTTACTGTTTTTTTTTTTTTTTTTTTTTCATTTGCCTATATGCGAATCTGTGATTCGCGTGTATTTATCCGATCTTGAACTGAAGGCAAACTTAATACATGCTATATAATGATATATGCATATGTCGTTACCAATGATTGGCATCAAAACCGGCTTTGCTTGGTTCTAGAGCACCGTTTCTTGGCCGGTAAAATATTTGGTTTACGACATAACGTTTCTATGCAAATCTTTAAGCAAATTTAAATGGCAGCTACTTGTGACTAGCGTTAGAATAATTGCAAGTTTATAAATGAAAAAATCAGAGTTATTCGGTCAAATTATTTACGGAAATGAACTTTAGGTAAGCAGGCTATATAGATTGTAAGAACTACGAGGATATAGATAGAGAGCAAGGAAGAAATATTATACATAAAAGAAATTATTATTTGATTTAATGTACTTTTCCATATCCCTAAACTTTATAGTTCAAAGCTTCTGTTAATATCAGATAACGTGTCATATATCTTGTATTAATCTGACTTGCATTAATCTTGCCATCTATCTAAAGTATTTGCAACGTCAGCATGAGCTGGGCCTAATCTTTTTTTTTTGAGCGCGTTGAAAACTTCTGAAGTTTAGCTGAAAAATAAATATTTTGTATTTAATATATATAACAAACACCGAACCCCCATGGTCAAATTTTTGTTGTTGCTGTCAAAACAGTTTGCTCTAACCTTGCTTATTCTTCTTTTTTTATTTTTTTTTTGATTTCGTACGTGATAATTTTATGAAGAGTGTTGTTTTTAATGCTTTTATTGGATTCATTCTTAGAAATTACTTGATATATATAAAGCTAGCATGACTGGTTATATTAAATTATCTTTCATTATTTTCTAATAGTTGAATACTAGGCATTTCCTTTCAACTCCTCAAAAAAAAGTCTTTGTCTGAAAGTCTAAAAAGCATTTAAATAATAATGCTAATTACACAAAGTCAATTTGTGAATTTGATGAGGGCATATCAATGTTATAGAGGAGCTCTATAAATGTTGGATACCAAATATATTAGAACATAAAATAAACAAATGTTTAAATAATGAAGGAAATAATTATTGTCATCATTATTATTGTTATTTAAGTTATTTAGATAGCTGGACAGATAATAATATACTAAATATCTTTTTGTTTTTATTGCTAATCTTCATTAAAAAGAATTGAGAAATATTATTAAAGGCTGTTATTTGGCTGTTTGTTGGGTGAGATCATTGTTTGAATTATATAGAACTGCCATTGATTTAAAAACAATTCTATGGCTTCGTTTTAGAAGGATAATAAAATAGTAACGTATTCGTATAATCTATACAATAACAAAATCCTATTGTTCATTGTAAATTGCTATTATATATACTCTTATATGTAAACCAAAAACAATTTTGCCACTTCGCTCTATCTTATTGTTGTATCGGCTACTGCAAGCAAATTCAGAGTTCAGCGGGGATAAAGCCCAACATATAATGAGCTCAATTTGCATTTAGCACTGTCATTTCTGCCCGAAGGTAATTGTGAGTAATTGCTGGAAGTGCTAAGTTCAGTAGACAACAAGTAAAAATGGTGCGCCCGGTCATCAATGACTGCATAATACTTGTTTTCTGCTGAAAACCTGTTGAATTGTATTTAGTATGGGTTTTAAAAACAAGTACACAGTAGAATAATATGACGAAAATAAATAAATTAATAAAATATGCTGTAGAAGTCCGGCTTAAAAATATTAAAAAAACAACAACAAGAGGCGTAGGCGCATAATGATAGGAGCTCAAACTTAGTTATTCGTTGATCAATAGAGGAGATCAAGAGTAAGCCAAACTCTATTTCTCTAATCTAGTCTACATCTCACGCTAGAGTGCTTCCTGATCTATCAGAAGCACATTATAAGAAGAGGGCACCAAAAAATATATAATAAAAATGTCAAGTCTATATTCAACAAAACATACTCTTTATACTTCCTAAACGAGTATAAATTCGATCTGTGTGTTATATTTCTAATGTGCCTACACACATACAGACTGCCATCGATACAGGTTATTCTACTCGGCTGTCATCAGAATCTTTAGTTTACAGTATTACGAAATTGTTTTCACGACTCTTGCAATTAGCTCGTTACCAGTTTGTGAATAGTCATTATAAAGGCGGAGCTCGACTAGCTGAAGCTTATTTATTATTGTCAAGTCATTGGCAAGTGGATGTGAATATTTTTTCACTTTTTCACTATATTTGTTTTCTTTTTTTTGCTGGTTAGAAAACAGTTACTCCTATGAGGTCTATAAAAATTGTGTAAAAAAACAGTAATTTGCATTTAATGGTTGGCTGCCTGATCAATTCAAGTGCTTGGCCGGATTCATTTATGCATATCACGCTATATCTATATCTAAATATAATATAGATATAGATATTTATTTTCTTTTTCTTCATTATGACTTGAGTGCAGTTCGGAATTTTATGGGTATTTTCAAGCAAATTGCCATTTTCTGTTTTTATTGTTTTTCTAGCGTTAATCAAGCAACTACTGAATTCAACTTTCTTGCGGGTACTTAAGAGCTATTGTGTGCTTAGAAGATAATCGCTTGAACAATTGCACTTTCAATCCAAATATTATGTACACATGACATATATATTTTTATGTTATATACAAAACCAGATTAAGTATACAATGTGTGTATACATAAGGCATTTAAATACCCACTGGAAACTACGATAATCAACACTTGACTAGAGATGGGTGCGTGAATCAGCGTGAGCGTGTTGTGTAAGTCCTTGAAAACAGATTCAACTTCATTGCCATTTCAATTTACCCAAAAAAAAAAATGTAATTTTGTTGTAGTCAAATATGATTTAATTTGCACCTTTATTTACATGCCTTTCTTTTGGGTTCGTGTAGTTAAAAAAAATAGTAACTGTTGCTTGCTTTTAGTGTATTCAAGGCCAAATGTTTTTGGTAAGACACCAACATGACTATTACATTGCAAAATTCGCCAACTACTTTAAGTGGTAGTTCATAAAGTTCCCTCTTGAATAGGTTGTGGTTATAGGTGACTCTATGAGTAAGTTAAACGCATAAAAAAATTGTTGAGCAAGCGAAATGAAGTATATATAGTATATCTGTATATAGTATATATAAAGATTGACGCGATTGAGCTGCGCATTTTCCATGTGCTCAGGGTATAATCATAAAAATGCTAGAATTTTCCATGTTTTCTGTATTACATCTATTTGGTTTGCTTCGGATTTCTAATTGATTTAATTAAAGCTGTATATAATCAAGTTGCCGTTTAATTGTGGATTATATTTGAATATCATAAATAAATTTGCTTAAGAATGCAACCGGTTTCAATGGATTTGTGCTCCACTCACTCGCTCATCTCTAATTTCTTTTATGACTTTTGCATTCGGCTGGAGCGCATAAATCTCTGTGTGTGTATATTTAAAGAAAAGAGTAACCGATACCAGTTATCAGCATACAAATAATGCCCAATAATTGCGACTGAGTGATTAAACGAATACAACAATTGATAGACAGCCAGCCAGCCGGACAGTTAACTAGTCGCTTATATTTACTTGCAGTTTTATACAAACTTTAGTCCAGACAGTTTCCGAGCAGCCGTCGACTGTGATACATCTCATTTGCTCTGCAGTTCAACAAGAAATTATAGCAAGCAAGGTCAGTGATAATTGCAACAGGAATATACTGCATAAATTGTCGTTAAATTATTCGCTTTATTGACGTACAGAAATGTCGAGTAATTTGAGTCGTTAAGTATAAATAAAGTAAGCTGATTACCTGTAGACCTTGACTGAGAGTGGTTTTATTATTTATTTGTTTATCTCAGTAAACGAAAAAAGAACTGTACTTCGTATATATATGTATGTATCCCAGCCTTGAGCGAGACGAATCAGACTGAATGCCAAAGGGCGAATAAACTTTCACTTTTAAAAAGTATATTGAAGGACGACTGACTGGTTTTTCATAAGGATTCGATAAACAAGTTAACGACATACTAAATAAGAAAACAAAGAAATAAAATACTAAAAGGGTTAATTAAAAAGTCAATTCAATAGGTGATTTTTTATATTAATTATATATATAATGTTATATGTTCAAAGTTATATTCTATATTCCTTGATTTCCATAGTCTCCTTCCTTATTATCGATTAGCATCTTTGTTCTCGTTTTCTTTGTGCAAAACTGTCTCATAAACTTTTTGTTTACCTTGATGCTCTGTTAGCAGCGGCTTCTTTTCATCGACTTTTATGCACAGGGAAGTCGATAAAAAATATAACAAAATTTAAAGTTTTTATCTGATATGCTGTAGAAATGTTTTGTTGAGGAACGCTTTGTTTATGCATCGATTGAAAGCACATAATAAAAAACACAATCTCTTGCGAAATCTATTGAAATAAATATTTTATGATCAGCTAGATCAAAGACTCAACAACTCTTTATATGCCAAGGGAATTTAGTTTTGCTGTCAAGCTAAAATTGTTATCTAAAAGAATTTATTTGAGATTTAGGGAACTTTTGACAAGCTATCACTGAATATCTATATTAGATATGTGTATATGTATTACTTATGGGCTAATTATAATCACAATATATTGACAACTTAATACTTGTAAATCGGTTCGCCCTTTATATAATTGACGATAAATTTGATGTTTCATAGTGGGGCATCATTAAGTTTAATTTTGTTGCCAAGCTTCTGTAATTTACGTGACACTTTGCATGCGGCTAATTGGTAAACACATTTCTGTCACGATCCACGACTCAAATTAGCTACACGCTGCATTACTGTCTTAGCTTTATGTATTATAGGTTGTTTCTATGTTTAAGTACTGAAATTTACTTTGCTTTACATTGTTGTGCAGAAGGTCTGAAGTCGAAATTTATGCGCATAAATTTATGGATCGATGAACCCGCATCAAAGTAAGCTCAAATACAAAGCCTATAAATAGAAAACACTGAGAGTAAAGGAGAGAGTGAGAGAGAGAGAGAGAAACGGAAATACCAAAAAAGTAAGATAAAACAAAAATTGAATTACCAAAGTTTTCAATTTTTTGAGTGTACGAAATACTCACGTTGTCTGAATGGTTAAACCAGAAACGCAAATATCAACGGTTTCTATTGATTTCAATCATTTTTCAAATTGACAGTGAAGCGGCTTTAGCTAGGCTCTGGCCTTGACTTTTACCTTGAAAATGTCGCATTCAAATAGATTTACTAATTGCTCCGTTGGCCGAGTCGTAAAACGGCTTTTCGATCAGTTTGATGGGCGCCTTCTCACTCACACACATAAACACCCTCCCTCTCTCTCGCTCTCTGTATATCTGAGTTTTGCTCGCTATTACTCTCTTTTATTATTTTGTGCGCTCTGCTTTGGGTCAAGTGTGGAGCATAAGTCGCTACGTCATGCTCTGTCAAGTTTGAGCCGCTTTTTTCAGTTTGCTAGCCAAGTCGTTGCCGAGTCTTCTACGTGTAGCCCAAACTAACAGAAACATAAAGTCGGCATAAAAAGTTTTGTGTACAAATCGAAGCTTGAATACTCTATACAAATATATGTAGTATATTCAATGCGGAAGTTAGTGAAGCAGCAGAAATGAGAGTTACGCTTGGCTTGATAAGACTTCATTGTATAAAATCTATGTATATAGAATTATACATATACATATGCTCTATAGTCTAGATTATCCATTTATTCACATATACAAGCGCTCGTGCTTGAACAAAGAATAAATGAACTTTATATTTTGATCTCAATTTATATAGTATTGCATTATAATTCACTATATCTATGATCTCTTTAATTTATTGTGTCATTTTTTGAATTTATTTATTTATTTAGTGTTTTTTTTTTATATATTTATACTTTTTCCCATATATAAGCACAACAAATGGAGTTAAGAATTAATATTTGTAGCTCATGTCAGCAAATTCTTTCGAAACAGTTTCAGACGCACTGTAGCTAAAGCAAATGAAACTTTGGCATTCAACTACTACAGTGCTGGTCAAACCTCATGGCATATCTTAAGCACCTCGGCTGTTAGTGTGTTAATGAAAACCTTAGTGGTTTTTCGGCGTGCGACGTGTGTCTAGTGACGTTGTGTGACCAGTTTTGGTAACGTTGTCTATTTGCCGCCCTAGCGTCCCCGGCCGCTGTTTTCGGTGTCTGTATTGGTGTGTATTTATTTTTGCTTTTTTTGTTTTACGGCAACGTCTTCCGTTGTGGGCTTGTTAATGAAGATCAGCATTGAGTCATGTTTTTTCGAGCATTGGGCCAAGGCATTGAACCGCTACGAAGGGGCGGAAATAACCCAGTTGCGGCGGTAGCTGTACGGCTACAAAAATCATCGACTATACCAAATGAACTTTTATTCTCGTTCGCAGCACCAACTAGCAAAGATGGGCAAAGCGGAATGCATTAGCTACGATGACAACCATGTGCCATACATTGATCTGGGCAGTGCGCGGATACGCATGGAAAAGGAGCAGGCGCCCGACTGGGCCCTACAAAAGGCACAAGACGAGCTGCGCGAGCTGCCCGGCATTAAGGAGCAGGCCATCAAGGAGCTGAGAGAGCTGATACAAAGTGATTAGATTAGATAAGCATGGGAGTAGTTGCAGTTTATTTACCTTCACGATTCACAGATGAGAAGCACCTGACCTTGCCACTGGATGATGAGTATATGATGATGTTTTTGCGTCCTTGCCATTATTATCCCGAGAGCGCGCTGAAGAGAGTAAGTTTTGCACTCATTATATACATATATGAATATTTGTTTAATAATTATTATTGTTCATTTTCGGCAGCTTAAGAACTTCTACAACATGAAGTCCAAGTATGGCATCGCCTGTGAGAACATTGTGCCATCGAAGCTGAAGAACGTGTTCGAGAGCGAGATCTTAAATCTGCTGCCCAATCGAGATCAGCATGGTCGTCGGATACTCGTGCTGGAAGCGGGCAGTAAGTATAATATATAGCATGAGACAGATATGTGTGGATATATGTATATCTGAACTCTGTGTACTCTTCTAGAAAAGTGGAAGCCATCGAAGGTGCCGCTTGTGGATCTGTTTCGCGGCATACAGCTCACCGTGCTGGGCTCCATGGTGGAGCCATTTTCACAAATTTGTGGTGCCGTTGTCATAATTGATATGGAAGGTAATAAAGCGCGAGTTTATTGTGTTAACGGCGCATAATATGCATAATGCATTGCATTAGTTCACACCGGTTAACGACCCATTAACACATTTTAACGTCTCTATTGCTGCAGGTCTGCCGTTGAGCCACATAACTCAGTTCACGCCATCGTTTGCCGCCATGCTGTTGGATTACGTTCAGGAGTGCATTTGCATGCGCCTGAAGGCCGTTCACATTGTCAACAATTCGTACATCTTCAATATGCTCTTTGCCATTTTCAAGCCCTTCATTCGCGAGAAGCTGCGCAAGCGCGTAAGTATTAAATTTATTTATTTCAATATATTTTATATCAATTGAATATATTTCAACTTATCTGCTTCTCTCTTTATTGCAGATCTTCTTCCATGGCAAGGACTGGAAGGCGTTAACGTCGCACATTGATGCCAGTGTCTTGCCGCCCAAATATGGAGGCACTGCCACATGGGAGCTGCCGCCCGGCCCGCTGCTCGGCGAGTTCTTTGACTGCTACTCGAAGGACTATGAACGTAAGTACCCACATTACAAATACTTTACAACTCAAAAATATAATATCATATTCTCTTTTCACAGAGGCCGACAGTTATGGCTATGATGAGGGCTACAAGATGTCAAAGAAATAATTTTAATATCTCTGTCATACCTCATTTTTGTTTGTATCGTATTTTATATCAATAAGTTGGGTCATTTGTGATATTGCAAATATTGTTGTACTTTTGTAATTTGTAGTTATTTTCTCTAGAGTATTCGCACAGAACAACGGAAGCCTAACTAGGGTTTTTTTTTTGCTAAGGTTTATTGTACTATATAGCTTAAGTATATCTGTCTTATGTGCATATGTATGTATGTTTGTATACGTTTATTGTAATGATTGCTGAAGTTGACGAAATAAAAATCAAAATTTTGTTACCCATTAAATGTACCGTAATTATTGTAATTATTAAAATGATTTCTGAATATCATTTCCATCGATAAATTTTCAGGCTTGAGCAGGCAGACCTACAGTTTGGGAGCTACTGAGACGCTTGCAAGCAGTGCGAAGCGTATGGGAATTAAATTTGCATGAGTCACTCACTACACATAAGCAGTGTATTTTGTAAGCAGTGTTTACGACAAAATTTATTTGATCTTGGGTACAGTTTGAGATTCACAGATGAAAGCTTTTTATATCATCAAGCCCTGTCGAGTGTTTGGCAACAGGTTTTAAATGAATTGTATGGATGCAGCTTAGATTCCAGTTGCAGTTTGAGACACATTGAAGATTTTAAACACCTATGCGATACATTCAATTTCAAGTCCTTTTACCATTCATTGAATTGATCTATATATATGAATTATTTTTATTATTTCCGCCAATACAAATAATATAAAAAAATCACACATGTTTATGTTTGTATATGCATATAAAATCTTTAATTTGATAATCAGCTTTAACATTTAAAATTTTTTGTCATCTTCATTACCCTAAAATTTCAAATACCAACATAAACTTATTAATATATGTTTATATGTATATAGAGTATTCGTAAGTTATGATTTCGTTAATTTCTTCTCCCAGCTATATAATCTTTGGCATTGCCAGCTATGAATGTATTCCGGAGTCGGAAGTTGTATATACGTATGTATATATGTGTATGTACGCACATATATGTATGTATATCAAAATGTTTTTCCTAAACTAATTGACTATAAACTATTTAAAGCACTAGGACGGCTAGTTGTTCCAGTTGAATTGCTTTAGTCCTGTTTGCTGTCTGTGCCCTTATTTATGGCTGTGGATTCATTGTCACCGGTCTGCGACTTGGTTATCACAACGGCGGGCTTGATATTGCGTTCGAGCAACGGGGAGCTGTCTGGTGACTCTCCAGCACTTTTCTCGCACACCAGCGTGGAGGCCTTCGACTTGAGCTCCTCGGCGCTGGAGAACTGAGAGCGACTCTTGTACTGTCCGTTGCTCTTCTGCTGCGTCTTCACGTCGTACTGACGCGACTGGCACCAGCTGAGCAGCTGCTGCATGGGCATCCAGAGCAGCAGAATGAGACCGACAGCCAGGCAGATGCCAGCAAAGATTTGGCCAGCCAACAGCAGCACGGGCAACAGCTTGAGCTGATCGGCCAGTTCGGGTGTAATTGTGACCTTCTGCTCGAACCAGATGAGTGGAAAGAATATGCGTGGAATGTCTGTATACAATTGAATGCCGTCAATGGGCTCGACCAGCATGTTGACTTGAAAGCGTGCCGCCACCTCGAGCGGAATGCCTGTGCTCGGCTCCACGACCATATAGAACTCGTGCTGTTCCTTGTTCGGCTGCAGTCCCTCCACCTGCTCCACATAGTACGGATCGGCATTGTAGAAATGCGGATAGGACATGAACACAGGTGAGCCGAAGCGACAGGAACTGATGTTCATCACGCCAGAGGGCACGCATTGTCCGCCACAGAAGCACAGATTCTCGGGATAAAGTGTGCCTGGAAGAGAGGAGTTTAAAATGTAACCAAAAGTGAACAAATTAAAAAATATAATTAACAATTCTATATTTTTAATACTCTTTCTGGCTTTAGGGTATATCTAAGTCTAGTATTCTCAGTGAAAGCTTTCTAGTAAAAGTTATTTGATATCCGAGTCATATTATCTACTCATTGATTGGAAAATCATTTTTCACATGGATCTCTGTCTGGCTCTATTGAAGCAGAAGATTCGTAATTGTTCGAAGCTCGTGAGCAGATTTATATGCCTCGATCATTTGGATGTTAAACGTGAATACTATTCATTATATAAGATCTATTGATTATGGATTTTAATTGTAGAGTTTAGGCAAATTATATGGCGAGGCATTTGGCTAAATTAATATGCAATTCAACAGACAGACAGACAGAAATCTTCCCATAAGCTCCCCTTCTATGAGTATATACACCCAAGATTCCGTTAGCTCATGCTTACCATTGTCAACGGAGCGCTCGCCGCCAGAGAACTTGTAGCCCTGCAACCCCTCGATCTCCACTGTCTCCACATAGTCCAATGGCAGGGTGCGGCACATGTCCGGCGTGAAGAGGCCAACACTGCCGCCGGGCTGCAGCTGCTGCGGCTGAAACTCGCCGGCCGAGCCATTGGTCATGCCGCAATAGGAATCAAAGAAGCCCGTGTGCGTGTTATAGTTCCAGGAGTGCATCTGACCCAGCTGGGCCAGATTGTCGGCGCCAGTGTAGACGTTGAAGACGCCCGTCAGATCGGCGCTGCCGTTGCGCGTGTAGAACCAGCCGAACTTGTCGAAGGGCACCTTCACCTCATCCCCGAAGATGGGCATGGCCATGGCCACATCAATCATGGAGTCGCTGTATCCAGTGAAGAGCAACTCATCGACCGTTTTCGTCACCCACATCTCCTGGCTATAGAGCTTCAGGCCCACATCGACCATGGCCCGTTTCACGGCGTTCCACTGCTTGGCCGTGGCTGCTGCTGACTGCAAGAGTTCACCGATTGTTGGACAAGTTCGATGTGAGCATTGGTCGGTGCACTTACCAGAGCCACGGCATTCAGCGTGGTGATCTCATCGTCCAGGCTGCCCGCACTGCCGGCCGCATCGAAATAGTAGAAGCTGCGCCGGCGATAGGTAACCGAGCTGTTTGCCGGATGCCAGCTGATGTTGACCTTGTCGGGCTTATCGATGAACCGATATGGGCCGAGCTGCTGCAGTATGGGCTTGCTGCTCAGATTGCCAAACTCCTCGGGATTGGTCCAGTTGTACAGATAGATGTCCAGATGCAGCTCCATCGGCGGCGTCTTCCAGTTCTCATAGACACGTGTGTCGGGTGCGAGCGCCATTTCCTGTACAAAGATCAAATCCCAATTGCCATTAATTAAAGAATCTCAACAAGTGTGCATCAATTGAGGCGGCTCGTTTGAGCCACCTGCTCGCTGCGACGACTCGTGTCGTCTCTGATTTGGCTTTTGATTGGCGTTAAGCGATTGCAGCTGCACGCATCACGTCGCCTTACCTTATGCTTGATCCAATTGAATATGTCCTCCCAGAACATGCCGCACATGATCCCAAACAGTCCAAGGCAAAATCCAAAGATGCCAATGAACAGGCCGCGGTTGCTCTTCTGCCGCCACATGGCGCTGTTCTGTGTAGGCATGGCTGGCGTCCGTTCAGCTGTTCCAGTCGTCAAAAGTGTCTCAATGCTATTATTAGCCTAAAACGTGAAGCCATAGAAAATTCGGAAATTTCATCACGTGAAAAAACTAAATAAGAATTGGGCTAAGAACTAGTTCTACTTATTGGGCAGACTTTAATTTTGTTGTATGTTGAGGTCGTTAATGAGGTCGAGTTTGTTTGATGAGGAAAATTTGTAAATGTTTCCTTTAAGTGTTCATAAAAATGGTTATGGAGAGTTGATTTAGTTTGCTGACTGAAAATGAAAAATTTCGAAGTTTCCTGTTGAGTTTGGGTTTAAAAGTTGTTGACAAAAAACGCTTGACTAATTTAAGTTGTAATTGCTAAAATAAGAGTTTTACAATCAAATCATATGACTAATATATTGCATACTTTAGGGAATGATTCAGCAGGCGTTATTAGTTTGGAGAGAGTCTTAGAAAATGTATATAAATAATTTGTGTTAAGATTAAGTTGTCTTAAAGGTACCATAATAGTAAAAAAATATTGTTTTAAATATTTTATATTAAAATAAAATAGTAATTTCAATCATTTGCTTAAACTATTGCTGTGGTAAAATTTAACTAGCGACCTTTTATAATATATTTAGTTCCTACAGCTAAATCTGGTTAAAGCTGACCATAGTCATTAATTAAAAATTCCAAAAATAAATATTTAATTAAACTACAATATATTTTATAGCTGCAACTAAACCTGGTTAAAGCTGCTCACACTCATTACTGGCTTTTCCTGTTTTAAATAGAGTACATTATAATACGAAAAATGCAGTTTCGCATTAGTAAATAAATAAATATTTTAAGTAGGCAGACGAGTGAGCTGTCTGTGTGTCCAACAATTGAGTCGATTTTGCTAATAGCTGTGCAATAATAATGACAACACGTGAGTAACTTGTTTACACCCAGCCAAAGTAAATAATCGGGCATTTGTATTCATAATTGTTGCGATGGTGTGTGTAGCTGTCATATCAGTGTTGATAATTGCGAAGACTACACTTGCGAACCGGCATATATGGAAATATACATATTTTTATAATCGATGTGACTTGATACGTATACGTAATGTATGTACGTATACTTAATGTATACGTAAACTGTTTGAATTACAATTGCCGTTGCTGTTTACAGCTACCACAAAAGATATACGTGTGGGTTTGTTTGAGTAGAAAGCAATTGATATGCGGACCACAGCGTCATCAATCGGCGTGAGTCAATTGGGCGGCTGTCATTGATAAGCGGACTTTGAACCCGATAAGCAGCAGCGGTAACTGAAGACAGCCGGCGTGCAAATCCAGGAAATGCAAACGAAATTACATTTCACACTGCAATCTTATCGCTGGGTCACAGGTCCACATACTTCCATACTTCCTTCCAAATTCACACGTAACGTGTCACGTTCAATTTGTTCAGATATACTTCTATATATATAAATATATACTAATATATACATATGTATATGTATATGGTGTGGCTCCATGCATGTATCTGAATGTTCGCTCGGCTCTGTGATATTTTGCCATAATTGAGTCTATCAATTGACCCCGATGTGAGCTATGGTTGGGTCTTTGACACTTACCGTTCTGCCGTACCCAACGACTATATATAAAAGAAAAACTCGCATATCTATATAAAGAGAGCAGCAACGCGTTGATGAATGCATTCAAATTGTTATGAAAAAAAAAACTACTACTTGCCGGCAATTCGTATACACTTTTACTCTTTTGTAATGGGTATTGTTTAGCTGACATGAACTTTGCTACCCGAGCAGATGGAGCTATAGAGAATAAATCACTGCTTGTATACGAATATATGTCTATAAGAGAACGTTATTCGGGATGAATTGCTGTTAACAGAAATCCATATTAAATTGTTACAATAGTATAAAAAATGTATTATTTTATTTATTTATTATAAATAATGCGGTCAAATTAAGAAGTAAATCTGTTGCATCTAGTATTTTAGTATATTGTTAATAATTTTAAGAAAAATAATTCACACATTTAAAGGGATTTTCCACAGTAGTCTGCTTTAGATAGAGTATCTGGTCCTCGACGTGTTGCAAATTGTTCTTTTTGATTGACAATTACTTAGTTATATTTATCAGGAATAATCTGAATGCTTTTTAAGTGTGCGAATATATTTTTTAATATAATAAATTTCGTAGACTAGTATATATTATATAGAATCTGCACACTTTGGAGAGAGCATTTAACGTGTACTTTTAATGTGAATTTAACTTAATTGAAATCAAGATCAACGCTCAAAAAATAAAATGACATGCATGCCATGGTACCCATATATATCTCTATATATGGGGCCAGATGTTGACTAAATTTGATGAAAAGAGTCGAAGCCTTTGCATGGAATAATTGCTTTCAATTAGGTTCGCTTTTTTCTTCATCTGATTCTTCTTCTTCTTCTACTGACGGGCGATTCGCGCTCTGCGGCAAGCATCAAGTATTTTTATTTTTTCATTATTAAATTAAGCATGTGATATTCCACTTTAATAATAAATCCAAATCGTTCAACGACAATGTGATTCGAGTGTGAAAGAAATGAGATGTAAATGCCAACAAATTGTTCACAAAAAAAATTAGAGCTCGAGTTAACATTTGTGATCTTTGCATGCAATGCAACTGTAATAATTGTTGGATTGTATTCAATATATAAAACTACAAAAATGAATTAGACAAGGATCTCGGTAGTGCATTTAGTGAAATTACTACAAATGTAGGGGATATTATTCTATAATTTATATAATTTATTTGCTTTGCTCAGTGGTCTCTCTCTCTCCCTCTCTCTCTCTCTATCCCTCTCTCTCCCTCCCTCTCTCTCTCTCTCTGAAATACCTAAATATGAAAAGTATGAACATGTTAAATGATTTGAAACTAATTTCACGTGCTAGTCCCGAACTGTTCCGCGCTGATCTCTACAGATCTGCTGGCGTTACTTTGTTGTGTATTTTTAACAGTTACATGTGTACTGGAAATGAATGAATTATTTATTTAATTGGTCTGTTGATCAACAGCGTTTAAAAGTAGCAAACTTGGCGCAGGCTTGAATCAACTGCTGCTTGATAAATATTTATAGTACCTCAATTAATCAAAAATTTATAGTGGATACAATTTAAAATATTTTAGGAATCATACAATATATGATGATATAAAACTCTATATGACACAGCAATATTAGTTCCAGTCAAAACAAGGCTTTAATTTATTTATATATTTTTTTGTTTTTTGCCGAAGGAATTATATCTGCCAACTATATATATTTTCATTTTTTTTCAAGCTTTGAATTGTTTAGAATTTTGATTAGTAAATAAAATTATAATAACTATGCAGTTGCAATGCTACGTATATAGTATACAGATATAGACCTTTAGTTTGTAATTAAAACAAGTTAATCATTTAATTGAGCTACGTCAGTGGAAATTATTTGCATTTCCATTGATCAAAATAAAATGAATGTGAGAACGGAGAACTGGGAACTGAGAACTTCTTGCCACAAGTACACGTGAATATTTTATAAACAAATGGAAACTAGATATGCTCAGATATGCGAATATATGTATACATAGATATATATATGTATTTCTATTTGTATAATCAGACAGTGAGAAGTGTTATAAGTGCAGCCTAGTCTAAAACGATTCCTATTCTGATATTAATATTCTTTTCGTCAGTCCGACTGAGACTCGAATATAGAGCTGACCGCAAGCATGGCATTGTGGCATAGACTTGACTCTAAAAACGATTTTTTGTGGCAACAACGCAATTTGCATTTGTTGCTATGATTGCAAGTACTACATAAGTATATATACAAATAGATATTTACTATATCTTTGCACTTGCTTCCCACTAGAGCGAGATATAGACACGAATGCCGCCTTCTCTCGCCTCTTCAGAGATGTCAGCGTGCATTGCTTCCTGACCTATGCAATTGAATTTGTTCGTATTTTTAGCAGTCACTAAATGTTCATTAAACGCAACAGCTCCGACTGCTTTGAGCACTCTCGAAATATTTATTTACTCTATTACATTTCCGTTTTCTTTTGGCTCGTGTGACGAACAGCGATTAGCAAAGCGCTCAAGTGTGTTGGCAATGTTCACTTTAATTGGCTTTTAATTAGCTGAATCATAGACAAGTTGTAAATAGTTGTTAATTTCTTTCACAGTCGAGCTGAATCAGAACCGAAATTTGCCTAACGTAAAGTTAAAGTTTGTACTTTTACTTTTGGATTTGCCATTGTTTGTCTGGGCCTATCGACAGCTAGATTAACAGCTCAAGTACTTAGTACTTGTGTATGTGTGCGTGTGTGTGTGTGAGTATACCTATATACGTGGTCATTGTCCATTGTTTGTAATCTTGAAAAGTCTGTGTGCGATTAAACAATTCTTGGCTAATTATGATTTTCCATTTTTGTTGTTGTTCGAAATCCTTTGATTTCTGTTTGCCTAACGGTAACTCACTTTTGCAGCTTGTCCACACACTCTAAGGCTCTGAGGATGCGCGAGCTGCGCTTGCGACACGCGACAAAAGCCGAACGAATCAAATCGGACTGTGAAAAGCGAATGCGAACGCGAGTGCTAAATAAATTGCGCTTGTGTACCGTTACTCGTCAATGCTCGATTACGACTGTGCGCGGCCCTCTCTGGCGGACGGGCAACTAACGGGGCTGGCGTTGGCGCTGCCTCGACTTTGACTACGGCGTTTCTGTTCTTACTATAAGCAGCTGGGGACGGGCGGCTGCTGCTGCGGCTGTTGCTGCGGATATGTATTTACTTCTATGCATACACACATAATTGTATCGGTGTGTGTGTGTGTGCGAGTGTGTGGGCGTGCTTGAGTTCTAGCGTTAATTTGCGCTTCACTTATTTCTATATGATTGTCATTGAAATTTGAATTGAAATGCATTAAATATCAAGTCAGTGGCTGTGCAACTGTAAAGCATGTGAGTGCTACTCAAACTGTAGCATGACGCTTGATTCTCTGTGAGCCAGGTCAAGCAAAGCAGTGCATATTAGACTATAACCTAATTATTTACTTATTGTCACTCGCTGCATTTTTAAATATATCACATATATATATAGCACAGTACATTAAAGTACATTAAAAATTGCAATAATTTCTGCTGGGCAATCTGGAGCAATTGTAAAAGGCGTTATCAAGTGAACGCCCCAAACGCCTTCACTTTACATATGTACATACATACATACAAGCGCACATATGTACATGTTTCACTCTCCTCGTTTTCAAGCTCTAGCTGCTATATGTTTTGAGGGCATTTATTTTTTGACGTCTGTACATATGTATGTGGAAAAGTAAACAAATCATTAAAATCGAATGGTACTGATAACAAATTGTTCAGGTCTTATCAATGTGGCTAATCATTCTGATTCTAAATGAACATGTATGAGCGTACATGCATGCATGTAGGTGTATGTATTTATTACGATTCGAACGTATGTAAGTAGTTCGCTGGTTTGGGCGGACGCAAATATTGCTCGACAATTGAGCCAAACCATCCAACACACTTAACATAAAATTGTCACCTGCTGAGGCAATAAAACAATCAAATGTCGTTACACTAGTTGAGTTCCCTTATTGGATTATGCGGCTAGAGCGCGGTGGCCAAATGTCGTGTCTATGCGGATTACGGGTACCTCTGATTAGTGACGGATGGCGCCAAAGCCGAGCGCTGTCCGTTTGCGATTATGCTAGACTGTGGCAATTAGCTCACACTCGCCTTTTCAGCGAACTGTGAACGACAAACAGCTAAAAGTAGGACAATAGTGCGCGTCTCTTTTGCTCTTGTAACGGTTGCAGCTCGTGTTTTGAAAAGCATGCTGCGCTGCTTAATTATGTCAATGGTTCACTGCTTGATTTGCACTGCTTGTTGCTGACAGTTTGAGCAAAGCTTTTTTATGTGCTGGCAGCACTTTCACAGAGCTCGTTTCATTTTATGCGTGTTGATTTGATAAACACATATATGCGAAAAAATGGATGCCTTGGAATTTCCAACATCTTGCCAACACTGGAGCTCTGCGAAGACGGTTGTAAGGTACACAGAAAACGTAAAAAAATAAACAACGAAGTGAAAGGGGTAGAAACAAATTAAAATAAGTTATGTTCATCTAGAAGAAGACATCCTTATATAATCCAATCAAATCGATGTCTGGAAAATGGTACTCTAAGTATACTACTCTAACTCTGATAACAAATACTTTTAATAATATTGATATTATAAAGATTTTTAAATGGCGCTGTTAGCCTAGTTCAGTTACATATAGTCCGTATTATTTGTACTTCCAAAGTCTTCAACGTGATGAGTGGAGCGAAATTGTATTAGTATAATGAGGTAGCAAGTAGCGGCGCCAGTTATCTGTCGATGAGAACCATAAATAAATAACTTAAAAGAATTATTCATATTTATATGAAGACGAACCGTAAATATCAGCGTGCGATCCAAGCGAAACAGTCCAGCGGCGGTGAATTTGACCTTGCGATGGGATAGCTGCAGGGAGAGACGGAACAGCCGATCCCTCAGCTCCGGCTCGTCGGTTATATTAAGAATCTTGTGCACAATGGCGGCGCTGCAGCTGCTGTGCCTGATGGTGCTGCTGCTGGCCTCGACGATCAGAAATATGATCACAATGTACCAGATCATTTGAGTTAGGAAGAAGGCAAAGAACTCGTCGGCCTCAAAATAATCCAAGCGCTTCGGGTTCAACAGGGCCTCCAGTATATAAAAGTCGTCGAAGAGTATGAAGAGGAAAGATATGGCAATGATGCCCAGCAGCGGATAGGTGAAATACTCCTCGATCGTGTGGCAAATGTCGCAGAGCAAATTGTGAATGTTGGCCACCTGCTTGATGCCATACTCTGGATTCTGGCGTATTATCGAGGTAACACTGTACCTCTGCATGGGTGTGCTTATCAAATTACGCAGCCGATGCGCATACCGATGATTGTTCACCACCGAATGCATGGGCGATAGCTCCAAAGCGCTGTTCAGCTCAATGTGAGCATCCAGGATGTCCTGGAGAATCTGTGCAAGAGGCGATTGAGTAAGTAAATTGACTTGAGCAACTTTCTTTGAATTTGTCCCTTTGTCTATAAATCTATTTAGTAGTTTGCATAAGAACTCAAATTGAGCTGTTCATATTATAAAATATGTGCTTCAATAAATTTTACCAAATTTCTTACCAAATTCCTAATAGTATAAGAAATAATCAATTGGAATGGAATACTTCTTAACTTAGAACCCTTTCGCAGGAGGACTCACCTCATTCACCATACTGAAACGACTCTGGGCCAAGTGGGTGGTGCACAGGAACTTGAAGACCATTAGGCTGATATTGATGTGGGGTAGCGCGAATGCCGTGAAGGTGACAAAGGATGGCGAAATGGTGGCGCTGACCAGCAGCCCATAGCTAACACACATGTAGACAACGTTGAAGATCACAATGCCCATGGAGATGAGAAAGGTGAAGAGGAGAATGCGGCGATAGTCCAGCTTCATGCCCAGGCGCACAAAGATCTCGTCCACGATGATGTTGTTTTGTATGATGCTGACCAATCGCTGGCGCTTGAACATGGCGAATCCGAAGATGGTGCACATGGCTATGATGCCAGTGAGGCGCAGGGTACCATCGCCCAGTTTGGTGATGTTCGTCTGAAAGAAGTAGCCGATGATGGAGTCGCCCTCGCGTATGGATGCAACAAAGCACAGCACAAAGAAGAGAAAGTGCACAATGCCAGCTATGAAGGAATACGACGAAGTGTGCACCTCCTTGTCCGAGTTGAGGTTCAGTTGAAACGGTGCCAGGCCCACCAGCGATATATAGGTGAGCGGACGCAGCGATTGGAATACATTATCCGCCTGTGACATGCGCTTCAACACCTTCAAAACCATATCGAGTCCAAGTCTGGTCGCCGTGTCGCGAATTCACGTTAGGTCACCTCGCTCGCTCGCCGCCAACTAAATGCGAAAATGTTGTAGGTCCTCAGGTTGGGTCATATGTCAGCATCGTTAGCGTACTTGGGACAGAAGTCGTTTGGACAACTGGACGGCTTAATAAGCTAATATCAATATCGGTAAATATTTAATTACGCTTAAATGCGTAGCATAGCGTCAGGTGCTGCGTAGCAAGTGCAACAAGTTATTTACGAAATATATACAGTTGTGTATGTATGTAGGGTATGTATGTGTGTGTTGCGTGTGTAGTTATGTATCTGCTAGAGCCTATGTCACCGATACATACCAAATTCACGTCTGAAAGGGTGTAAACAAATTTGTGGATGACTTTAATGAATTATGCATATGAAAAGTGCTTCAAGTTCATAAATTCTGTACTGTTTCTATAACTTTATATAAATATATATCTCAATTATTTTAGAATTAAAATTTTAATTTTACAATTTTGTTTTTAACCATTTTGTACACAAAGTTACTATTATATTTTTATTTAAATATATTAATATACTTTAAATAAAAATCGTAAAAGTTTGCAGCATATTTTATTTAAATGAAAAATTTTGTATTAATTTTATAAGATTGTTTAAGGTTTTCGATAGTTAATCAGAAAGTAAATTTTACTTTTTAGGTGAGAAAAGATTTGCTGTATATATTTATATATAAACATATATATAAGTCTATATGAACTCAATATTTACTTTATAAACTAAAGAAACAGAGACAGTAAATAGAAAGTTTTAGTGTATTTGCAAAGGGTTTTATATAATATTAATATTAAAAAGTTTTTTCCACAATTTTTTTAATTAGCTTAATTGAACGAACAGGGATATTCATTTCCGTGCTACATTTTACACTAACAGAAAAGCTGTCTCCATAAGTTAATTTTTAATAGATAAAAAAGTGTATGTAAAATTTAATACAATGTTATACAATGGGTACTCTGAATAACAATAAAAATATTATATATAAAAACATTTAGTATATGTTTGAAAATGTATTTAGCCTTTGGCATATCAAAGCATATTATATGCCCTTCATTCATTTACTTTATATTACTTCTTCATATTTACTCCAATTTTTTTATGCCAATTTTTGTACAAAAAGGTATAATTATCCCATCTTCTGTCGTCCCATATTTATTTCAGTTAAAGCTATCGACACCATAATATAAATTATGCCTCATTTCGCTGCCAGATGCCATACAATCAGCTCAATAAATTTCTCTGTTTATTGCTACTAATAAATAGATCTATGAAAAATACATTGATAATACATGCAAAAGCAACAACATCGAATTAAACCGCTTAATATTATTGCCCCAAAAAACCATTGGACGTAACATCGACAAGTGTTTTCACCAGCTCCAGATTCAGCTCGACAAACCTCTTCATCGTGCCACTAAACTGTATGATTCGTCATATTATGATACGCTTCGCAACAGTCGAATCCGCTGCCATTCTCACTACTGGGCGAATTAGATGTGAACTGTAGTAATATAATAAGATACGTGGTCAAAGCGCCGCTGATCTGAAAAATTGATTAAAATAAATAATTTGTTTAAATTTTGAATTGGCAAAAGAAAATTTAGTATAAATAAATTCTGTAAATAAAATATATAACTAAGTTTAAATTAATAAAAATCAATCATGTAGAAGAAGAAGAAATTTTATCAAATTGTTTCAATAACTAACACTAAATTAATTATATAAATATTAACTTTTAAATTGTATAAATAATAAGTTTTATTATTATTAAAAAAAAATTTTAGTAATTTTATAAAAAAGTTTATAAATAAATACATCCATGTTATGATATTCCATAAAGAAACTCCGATACCCACCGTAAAGTAGAGCGTGCGATCAATATTAAAGAGTCCAGCCGCTGTGAAGTTGATCTTCAGATGCATCAACTGCATGGAGAACTGTTGCAATTTCTCTCTCACTTCGGCGCTCTTGGTCTTGTTGAGCAGCGAGTGCACAATGGCGCCGGTCTTTTCGCTCTTCTTGATTGCTCGATTGCTGCCCTCGACGATGGAAACGATGGCAATCAGATATAATATCATTTGACACGAGAAGAATGTCACGAACTCGACGGTCTTAAATTTGCTCTCGCGCTTCGATTTGCCCAACAGAGTCTCCAGCACATAGTACGCATCAAAGACGATGATCAAGAAGGCAATTGAAATGATCGTGAGCAGTTGATAGGTGAAATATTTGTTTGCCGTGGCAGCTGCCTCACAGATCAACTGATGAATCTCCATGGACTCCTGTATGATCTCAGCGGGATCTTTGGTTACGATCGTGTACATCGAGAAGGAGTCCAGGCACTGCAGTGAGCGCTGCTTCTGCACGGCCTTAATGCTGCGTGTATCCCACTGATGGGCCAGGTTCTTAAGCACCTGAAATCATACAAAAAGGAAAAGAATTAGCTCAAGTATAAAAGTGATTCAGAGTCAGAAACACCTCATTCAATGCACTCAGGTAGATGCGTAGCTTGATTAAAAGTCCACTGATGAGTATGCTAACAATGCAAACTATAAAATTGGGCGAGAAATAGCTTACGACCACCCAGTAGCACACGTATGCATTTACTCGCGGAAAAACCCAGATGAAGCTATAGACCACAAAGCTTAACAGCGTGAGGAATAGAAATGACGACAGACGAATTATTTCTCTGGTCGCTTCACTCTGCCTAAAGTTAACTCCAACGGGTGGAAAGGCCTCCTGCTCCAAGCCGTCGTATATAGCCAACAGCTGCAACAAGTCCTGACTTCTCAGTATCGACGTCGCCATCACGACTACAACCCCAGCCATGCCATTGAACAGCTCCAAGTCAGCCGTGAACTTGGACACGTTCGTCAGCGAGAAGCTGATCATAATCGAGCGACGCTCTATGCTGCTGTACACAAAGTTTGCCGGATAGAAAATCAGACGTAGAACTGCGCTGAGCAAGCCGAAGTAGGAGAGTCTCAATCGATCCCCCGAACTGTCCACATAGTACGGCATGAGCCCACAAAACAGAGCCATATAGAAGATAAGACGGTAGCACTCGTACACATTGGCCGGGTGCACAAATCTATCCAAACAGCTCGGCAGCCACATGGCGTATGAGCAATGCCTAGCCCGAGTCATTGAAACCTAGATTTAGATTGTGGCTAATTAATTAAATAAAAAGCCAATGGAGCTAATATATCGAGTCTATGACGAATAGCCTCACTTTGTTTAAGGGCAGGGAAATAGCAAAAAGAGCGGGGGGAATAAATTGTGAGCGATGTGTGTGGCGGTAAAAAAGAAGGTATGGCATGTTGGAATACCAAGCAAACTACATATATATTCTCAACCTATCCAGAATTATTGCCATTCGCGTTTACCTTATTCAACGCATCGAACTGTTGCCAGCAGCGGTGCAGGATGGCTCCGAAGAGCACGACAATGCTGAGCAGGAATATTTGAGGCACATAGAAGGCAACGGCCACTGTGTAGCTGGGCCGCACATCATTGTAGAGTAGCATCGATATCGAACTGGCCAGATAGGCCAGCTGAACGCCCGCGATGAGAAATAGTTTTGTGTGCCGCAGACTCATAATGCGGCCATAATTGAAGCAGATGCCCACGTCGAGCAGGTGATCATCGATGCGGGCGATCATATCGCAATGCCGTATCAGCAGACGCACGCGCAGGCCGCAGCAGAGGAAGAGCGTGAACATGCCGGTCATGCCGATGAACTTCTGCAGGGAGTCGCCCACCTGGGAGATGGGCGAGTTGAAGAAGTAGCCCACAATACTCTGCTCCTGGACGAGGGCGGCCAGGAAACAGTAGCCAAAGAAGGTCAGCTGCAGCAGGGCATTCAGATAGCCCAGACGACTGAGCTCAAAGTGGCGCGTCCCGTGGCCACGCAGCCGGAAGGGCGTCAGACCGAGCAGATAGGTGAACAGGAGCAGCGTTTGCTCAGCGCCGTAGGCGTCGCGTGGACTGAGCAGTTGCCTCCAAAATGGCCACATGGCGGTGAAGAATTCAAACTGATTTTGACAGCGGAAGTGATGCACCTTTTATAGAGCAACTGCAACTTGGTTGCTCGCATTATTTATTGATAGAGCTTAAAGCCTTGAACTTCGTCTGGTCGGAATTGAGGAGCTGTCAGGTCTCGCGTAATGGGAAACCTGTCGGACTTTCATTCTATTTCATGACACTTTCACTTTGTTTGTTTTTGTTATGAAATTATAAAGTGAGCGCACGTGAGGTGGACGAAGCGTTTATGCCCGCCCACCCAGCTTGCGAGGGTTGAGTTAATTAATTTAATTGAATTTGCTGCGCTGCCAATAATTGGCTGACGTTAACTAGAGTATGACACAAAGGACTTCGTATAGAATATATGTACATAAAATTTATGTAGGTGTATGTGTATTCCAAACAAAATATAACCCGAAATATAGCCAACTGTGGGTAAGCGTCGAAACATGCAATATTCTTATGCTGTTTGTAATTATTCCCATGAGCCATATCAATATCGCCGCGAAACGAGATGTGAACAGAGATAAATAATGCTAAAATCGGTCAACTTGAATTTGATATGCATAAAGCATTTTTAATAGCCTTTTAAGCTTCAGTATTCCCCAGACTTGAATAATGACGTGTGTAATTACTAGTTTTTGGGAAACCCATTGTGTTAAGTATGGCTGTGTTAATTTCTAGAGACTTCTCTCTTCTATAAATACATTATGGTATGCAAGGCACAATAAATAAATATATTTTTATATCTATATATGATGTGTATATAAATCATTTGAATGTCATAGAAAAAAGTACTTATAAGTAATAAGAGCGGCACTCGAATTCGATTTGTCAGAGCAGCATTTGAAGACGCAGACGTCAGGTATGTCGCTCCTCCTGGGTTCACTCTCCCAGTGCTCGCTCTGGCTATATTTACTTTCCCTAAGTTCCTAAGTCCCTTATTTCGCTCACTTACCGAATTAAGGCATTATTAAAATGAAATTCAAGAAGGTCGGACATTGTTGGGATATTTTAATGAATTTTAAAATTAATGAAATGTATTGGTTGTCAGAAAGTCTTTAATATCAATGTTTGCCAAATATAAAATGGTATATGCACATACATACAAATAAAATACAAAATATAATAAATAATTATATAAATATATGAAAGTATAAAATTGAATAATCGAAAAAACATGTAGGTAAAATAATAAATATATGTAATATATAACACTGCAATAAATGAATACTGTTGCCTTTAGGAATCAAATAATAATAATTTCATGGTTTTATTTTTAGGAAATTGCCTTCAAAAATTATATTTGTTTATTGTAAATTTTCGAATTTCTGTACGGGTTATTTAATTAACAAAAATATTGCGATAGCTCACTACTGTTTTATATATGTCTACCAAACATCTCTAGGTATTCGCATGTCTTAGGCCGGCTGCTTACCTTGTTAACCATAACGAATCGCATCTCCACCAGATATGTGAAGCAGGAGAACATGGTAATGGCAATAGCAATGACCGTATGCTGGATCATAAACGTGAAATGCAGTGCCCAGGTGGGCTGCACTCTGGACGAGTAGAGCACTGCAAAGGTGCCCCAGGAGAAGCCAAAGTTGACCAGCATCATGGAGATCATGACGGCATAGCTATATCGCAGCACCTTGCTGTACATGATCTTGATGCCAACGCTGTGCAGCTGCAGATCCATGGTATGGAACTTTTGCAGGCATTGCTCCAGCCGGTGATTGGGTATAATGGCCGTCAGATAGATGACAGTGACGCCAATGAAGCCGCTCACGATTTGCATCAAGTCGCCGAAGTAGGTGATGCGAGAGCGAAAGAAATAACTGGCAACGGACTCGCAATTGTTGCGAATGGTCAGAGTATAGCAGACGGAGTAGGCGACGATGTGGGCAATGCCGTTTAGGTAGCCGAACCAGGACTTCTTGATGTCCCTGCGTCCCGTTTTGCTATCGCTGCAAATGTAAAACGATGTCAGTCCATGCAAATAGGTCACATGGAAGAGTGGACGCAGACTCTCGTACAGCTGCTTGGCGGTGAGCCACCGACGAACGCGACGCTTCAGCGGATGTTGCAGCATTGTATTCAGTTCGATTTCCACACTAATATCCTTTTTGGTATCCATGCTTCCTTGTTCGCCGTGGTCTGCACAGCTGGAGGTTTACGCGTCAACTAAACACAAGCCGCACAAATAATTTGCATGTTGCCGGGCGCCGGCGCCCGGACTGGACCGGACCCTGTTCTAATGAGGTGGGGCCGCAATTCATTCATTTCATGCTTGTTGGCTCAAAGTAAATAATTTTAGCATTTTTATACCGCATGTCAACGAGTGCGAGTACGAATATGAATACGAATACTAATGCGAATATTAATACGAATACGAATATGACTGGGTGTAAGTGCTGTTCGCTTAAACTGTTCTATTTAATTAATGGCCATTTACAGGTGACTGGGAGCCTTTCCCTGGGGTCTCTTTGTTTCGCTCTCTTACTACACAGGAATCTAATTAGTTATACGATTTACACACATTTTAATAGTTCACACTTTTCGCACTGTCTATCTGGGTGTCTGCCTATCTGTAAGTCTGCCTGTCTGTATGTCTGGCTGTCTGTCTGTATGTCTGTCTGTATGTCTGTCTTTCTGGCTGTCTGTCTGTCTATGCTATGCCCTTGGGCACTTTAACTCTTATTCAAAGTATTTTGAAAAGACAATTGAAATATTCACAAGGAATATAGAGCAATGACGAAGCTGTCTTGCTTCAGAGTACAATTTTTACAGAATAAACTATATTTGTTATACTCATTATCCTTTCTTTATCTCTCGTCACGATTGGACTGACGGATTAAAGACAACTGCTAAATGGCTAATATAGCTATGTATATATGTATGTATTAATCCTTCCTCTCTATCTCTCTGTCTGTCTCTATCTATTTTTCCACTCTCACTCCCCATCACACTCTCTTTCTATTTCCCTCACCATCTTTCTCTCTCTTTCCTTCTGCTTTACTCTTTCTCTCAATATTTACCTCTCTGTCACTCTTACTCTATGTTCTCTACTCTCTATGTCTTTCTATCTCCTTCTCTTTCATTCACTCACTCACTCTTTCTTATCTCTCTCACTCCCTCTTACAATCTCTTTATCTCTTTGTCTTTACCACACTGTTTCTTTTTCTGTCTATCACACTCACAATATATCTTCCATTTTTTGTCTCTATATACATATATATCTGTTCCATCCACAATATCTGCGATGCTCACCCTAACTCTGTATATTTGTTGATAAAAGAACGAGTAAATTCTCTTAGTTTTTTGTTTTGTTTATGTACGATTGTCCTCATTTAGCTTTGTCATTGTCTTTTACTCTTATTAATACTTATTACTAAAACTCAAAGATATTTACGGTTTCCCCGAATGTACTGCAATATGTTCGCGTAAATTTATGGTCATTGCTCTGCGGGAAATTAGAAAAATTGTTTGTTCATACAATATCCATAAAAGGGTGTAAAAGGTGGGAAGGATTTCCAGTTGTCTTCGAGAGCTTTAAGGCGACAACAGCTCAGCGCCCAGCCGCGTAGAAAGGTTCCTTGTGTGTTTAGAATAATACGACACAGCTGGAGTGCCATATATGAAAGGGAAACTGTAGTAAACAATAGCCTTTGCTTCCGTGACAATTATGATGCTCATAAAGCCGATAAAAGCAACAAAAGTTTAGCCCACGTGTGTCGATTGTAAACTGAATATTAAGACATCGAGCTCTGGCAGGGGCTTGCCGTTTTTAAATAAATACTCAAACTCATAGTTTATTGGCAGTAAATGGGTTTGTTTACCTTTGTGGTGTCACAGAAGGATGAGGTAAGAGGATGCACATAATATTTACAAATATTTAAATATTATTTTAAGGACTGAGCTTTAGGATTTGGTGTCATTCTAATACGTACTGAGAGCAATATGCATTGGTAATGGAATATTAAAGCTGTTTAAGCTATATGACAACGCTTCTTATGACTTTTACGCGTTATTTGTGATCATGGTTTATTATATCTATGGTCACTAGAAAATTTCCTGACTTTATCAGAGTAAATTGGTTAATACAATTCTTTCTGATTGACAGCTTGAATATAAGGTATCAGGTAACTAATTAGTATTTATGACTAATATTCGTCTTTTATCTTATCTTTTATAGATATTTATTTGACTTTGAGGGAAAGTATATCAGCATATATCACAATTCCTGAGCTCTGATTAGTTGAATAGGTAACGAAATCATATCCAATGACTTTTTTAAAGATAACATGTGTAGTAATTACTGCTTGATAACTCTGTTCTTCTAATCAGAGAACATTTTTGCTTTAAAGGTGACCCATAAACAATAAAAAGCAAATAACTACCATGCTGCGAGTCTAGCATCGCCCCATATTGTTCATTTGCTACCTTCTGCACCTAAACACAGCAAAATAGCAAAGCACCGAATATATTCTAATAATCATCTTCCCACATGTGAAATGAAATCTATTTAGGTAATCTATTAAAGGTCACAAGCAACAGTTTAATGAAAGCGTAGTCAACAAATATTTGAATTAACATAAATTAATTTCACACTTGATTTGTGGCTGAGCAATAAGTGTTCTTCCCTTAGGGTGAGCAGACAATAGCTTCGCTCACTCTGCCCTAGTTTCACTATTTGCGCAGGCCCTGAGTTCGCCCAGTCCGGGGAGTGCGGGTTAATCACCTCGATGTGACTTACCTGATTCACGATACTCAAACGTCGCTCGAAACTGAAGGCAATCACGCAGAATAAACAAATCGCAATCGAGACCACCGAGTGCTGCAGGAAGAAGGTCATGCAGACGCAGAAGGAGGGTGTCACGCCCAGGGAGACGAGTAGCCGGAATACGCCCACAAAGTAAACGCCCAGAATGAGCAGCTTGCAGACGAGCAACATGATCGAGTAGCGAAAAATCCTGGAGTACTTAACGCGTATGCCGATATTGGAGAAGTTCGTATCGAGACTATGGAGAATTGTCAAGGTGCCCAGGAGCTTGCAGCGCTTCAATATCGCCGACGTATAGATCACGACGCCCGTAATGAGTCCATTGAAGATCTGCAAACGATCGCCAATTGTTGAAATCTCTGTGCGAAAAAAGTAACCGACAATTGACTCGCCCTGACGCAGCGATGTGATGTAACAGAATCCGCACAGCAATATGTAAACAAATATATTGAAGATGCCAAAGCACGACATCTTTACATACGATTCACCCATCTTACGGCGCACGACATGGAACGGTGTCAGTCCGTACAGAAAGGTAAGAAAAAATAGTGGACGCAGTGCCTCGTAGACCTGCGACGATATAAAATACTTTCGCACCCGACGCAACGCCGTGGACATTTTGTATGACAAGCGACAAATGACGAAGACGCACAACCGTTTGCTCCCAAGTGACAAATCGAACTGCAGCCAGGACGACGTTCCGCCCGATTCGCTTGCTAGCGAAAACAAAAACATATCGCAAAAAAAAAAAGAAAATAAAAACAAAAAGAGAGGGAGAGTGATAGACTGAGTGAGATAGAGAGAGAGAGAGAGTGAGAGAGAGAGAGAGAGAGAGAGAGTGAGAGAGTGTATCAGTCATGGAAGTGTAACCGAGGCGTGGGCGTGTGCGAATAGCTCATTATGATGTTCATCATGCTTCGGCTTTTATTCACTTTCCCAGTTGGCAGAACGTGAGAGGAGCTCGCAACGCTCAGATTATCGCAGCAGCCCAAGCTCAACAAGTGTTGGTGTGTGCGTGGCCTTGAGGGTGGGCAATGCATAGCATAGTCAAGCAGACGCCGCTGTCTGGCTTTAATTTAGTTGTTAGCATAACTGAGTTCTCGTCTCGCTTCCTCTAAGCGAGGATGCTGGCTAATGGAGTGAGAGGCCCTTGGCATTGAATAAGTGATACAATGACGTATCAAGGGAGAGGGCCTCTGTCCATTCGGCTCACTGTTTCGCAGACAACATCCTGCTTGTTATGCACACAATTGTCTAATAATAAGGCTACTGGGTGTTCTCTGTATATTTTGGTATTATTTTAATACTATATTATGATATCAACTCAAAATAATTTTGAATTTTGATTAAGGCATCACAAGTAAACAGGGGTTAGAAATGTAGGGGCGGTTGGTGAATTCCTCTGTATACATATAGTAATATTTAAAATACAATAAATAAAGTAAATATAATATATATTTTTTTTAAATTAGTAATAAAATTCTTTTTATATGTAATTTTTTTATAATAAATTTTAGGTAATACTATATATATTTTTTATTTTATTTAATTTTTTAAAAATTATATTTACTTTTTTTAAATTTATTTTTTATTTTTTATTTATTTTTTAATGTTAATTTTCTACATATTCTTGAATTTGTTAAAATTATAGTTATATATTATTTTTCATTTATTCTTTTTTTTTTAAATTAATAACCAAATGCATAAATACATTTTTTATAGCTCTCAGTTTACTCTCATCCCCATTCATTTTCGAATCCCGCTAGCAGAAATTTGTCCATCTCTAATATTGTTGCAACTGCTGTCACTCATCCGGAAGTACTCTGAGGCTTTCATGGCTCGCAATTCATTATCAACACATATCCTTGACACTCATGACTACACACACACACACATACACACCGTCGCAATCGCCTGCAGACAGTCACACTCAGCTGCGCCGCTCACGAGGCGTATGCGCAATATGTAGCTGGGGCTGAGCAATGGGCTATGGCGTCTCTTGGCCATATGCTGATCAGTTTCTGTTGGTTCGGTGCCTTGTGCGCATGCATAATGTATCGCATTTATGGAGTGTGGCATGCTAAACAACGGAGTAGTTTATTTTCGATGACATTTGAATGACGTGCTATATACTTGAGCTAGCGGACCGAGCAGGACACCGTATGGGGTTTTTTTTGCGCAAACTCGAAAATTCAATTTAATTATGTCAGCTATGTGAGCGGGTGAACATAGATATATATCAGCAGGTGCAAATATGCAAAGGCTATTGACCCACATAGAACTGAGAGCTGCTCGTGTATGTTATGACATATGTCATTTGAATTTCCGCGACCCATTGTAGGTTGCTTTTAATTACAGGCAATTGAACCCTCTTGAGGCGTAAGTAAATAAGTATTTAATATGAGCTTAAAAGTGAGGAGTTGAAAATTAAATAAGAAGTCTTGGAATTCCTCGTACAAGTCTTTTAAGAAGTGACTACATATGTATATATATATGGGCTTAAAAATTTTAATAAATTAAACTGAAATATATGACGACTCACCTTATGCAACTTTTTGAAACGGCGTTGAATCGAACCGGCCAACAAGCAAAACATGCAAATGGTTATCGAGATGATGATCAGCTCGTACATCATGCTGAAAATTAGCTGATATGTGGGCTGCACCTCCATGTTGGACAGGCAGACGAGGCAGACAATGATGATGGTGGCATCCAGGGTGGAGACCAACAGCAGCACCAACAGAATTTGATACAGAACCTGCCTATAGTCAATGGGAAAACTCAGGTGATGTAGAAGCCTGTCGACGCGCATCAGCTTCTCAAGGGCATTGCGGAGATGACGGCGCAGGAAGAGCGGCAATATGAGTATGACGATGCCGGCAACGATGCCGGTGACGTCATGCATCCGGGCGCTCATCTGCGAGATGTGGTTGTGCATGAAGTAGCCAATCAGGCTCTCCTTCTGCCGCAGTGTGTACATGTAGCAATAGGCGATCAGTAGCCAGCGGCTGATGGCATTGGCGAATCCATACCACGATTCGCGCACCACTCGCTCGCCCTGGCAACCGTCGCGACAGACGAAATACGGCGTAATGCCCAACACCAGGGCCAGCCCAATCATCGGCCGTATGCTGCCATAGAAATCCTGAGCTTTGAAGATGCGACGCAAGGCCAACTGCCAGCAACGCGGCGGAATTGAATCGTGGCGTAACATCTCGTCAAGCAGCGCACGGAGGACTAAATAAAAACGGACATGTTCTCTAATTGAGGCCTACTTTAGGGAGCTCACGTCTAATCGACGACTGTCTGGTTTCCGCTTGTTATCAGAGATTAAATATCGCGTATTGTAATCACATTTAAGTGCTCCGGCAGACAAAACCTCTAACCCTCTGCTCTCCGTCACGCTGCCTCTCCGGTTGTTTATAAAACGAGCAATGTAATGAATTAAATGTGAATATTGTGTAAATGCGTAAAGGAGTCTCTGCGTCAATTGTAGCACTTCTGTTGACTTTGCATAAAATATGGAAATATTAAGAACTCAAAACACAATGCTCTGAATAAAAAATTAGATAATTTTTCTATATTTTAACCTAGATAAATATATATAAAGACATAATTCAAAATGCAAAGTAAATCTATTTAAACAAAATATAGATTATTTGTATTACTCATTTAATACAATTTTAAGGTAGATTTCTAGTCGACCAGTGAAGTTATCAATTCCGCTGCTGGTTTCATTATTTATTCATTTTTATTTTGTTATCATCTGTTTAGCTGTTTTCCTAATGAATACCAACAACTCAATTCTATTGAATTGAGCAGATTGTGCAATTGAAACCAGGCGTTGAAGTGCCAATAAGATAATACCTATATACTTGTTTGATTGCTGTTGT
The DNA here is from genome assembly GCF_054131105.1 of Drosophila navojoa. Lineage (NCBI taxonomy): Eukaryota > Metazoa > Arthropoda > Insecta > Diptera > Drosophilidae > Drosophila > Drosophila navojoa. The sequence continues at coordinate 14,946,133 of NC_142891.1, read as the reverse complement.
GTACTGTAAAAATCGATAAATGCGAAAAAGCAATAAAATGGAAATTATAATTTATTTAAATATGTGTATTTATAAATAGAACTGAATATACTTTATTGAAATTTAAAAGTGGAAATAACATGAGATTATTATTGAAAAATTGTAATCATTAATATAAAATCAATGTTTAGTATGTGTAAAAAAATGTTAAATTGAAACTTATTGACTTACATAAAGTCTATCTGGATCTCTTGAACTTTAGGAATATATTTCAGATTATTGCGATTCTTCTTCTTACGGTCAAAGATATGCACTATACAAAGTATCGTTGCATATCTTGGGGGTTAGTATTAAAATCAAAAGACTAACTATCGTTCGCTGAATAATTTACGGGGCTGTGGTTGCGAACGGAATAGAAATGTATGTCAGTTTAAAAATGTTAGTTGGCAGAGAGTTAACATCAACTTGCTTACTATACTGTTAGTTGAGTGAAAATGTTAAGGTACTGTGGAATACTCTATGGCTATACTCTATGCCACGCCCCCTTCTGCCTATTCCATACACTCTCACACTCTAACATCATTTCTTTACACCATTATACTGTGATTTCTTCAATTAACTGCTATACTTGAGAATTTGATTCAAAATAGATTCAATTTGAATATTACGATTATTAAAAATACATTCTTCAGTTTATAAATTAAATGCCTTGTCAACATCTTATAGAATACTAAATAAGGCAACGCTTGACTCATGTCCAACCAAGCAGATGCAACAAGTAGTTGCTCGTACTCGTTGTCATTGGCATCATCTCCATCTCCATCTCCATCTCCATCTGTGTATCTATCTCCATTTACTTAATCTCCAACTCCAACTAGGCTGCATCTTGAACAATGCCAACGAGATTGCATAATGAGACCAGCTTAATGAGCTGACAGCGTCAGTTGCTTCGTGCATACGAGACAAACGCAACAAATCATGCGCCTTGCTTAGAATTTTGTCGCACAATTTGCCAGAAATAACAATAACAATAACAATAACGTTAGCAACAGCCATAGAAATGGAAACAACAACAACTACAGCCCGACATTAACAAGTATTCACAACGAGCGAAACTGCAGTACTGGAAAGTCTACATTTCTGTGGGGCTGTGGTTGAGTCTGGTCTCGTCTGGTTTGGCTTGCGGCCTGTGGGTTGCCCTTTGCCAGCAATCCATTACAATGGCACCTCCCCCAGCTTCCTTCACAATAATGTCCACATGGACAAATCAATGAGCCATGCGGCACATTTCTGTTTCTCATTCGTGTTTTGTTGGTAGCATTTACAGACCGTTTTTAATACTTACTACTATTTATTTACTACTATTATAATAATACTTAATGCAAAATAATCACAATAATTTGAATTTTGTACTGAAAAAATGACCTGAAATGAACCCAAATAATATAGAATATAATTAAATACAGATATTTTTAGCTATGTTTATGTTGATAAGAGTGCCAAAAGCGCCACCTGTCGGTGGTAAATATGTGCTTTACTCACACAATTTGCTGATAACAATGCGAAAGTGGGCGGGGTACATATGATAAGAGTCTCGACTTAGCGGGCTTATCACCGCAGCAGACCCACAAGATCAAGGAGGTTAAATGAAATTTGATTGTCAATGCAAATCGGTTTGGGCTCAGAGCTTTCTTGCCAACAGCCTTCGATCAGTTTTCACTGTGGATTCAGATCGGACGGTTGCGAATCGGAAATGTGGCGCACAGGCATTGTGGTACAGCAGGCAAGACGCCAGGACTTGAGGCGCCTATTGTGCCGCCAGCAGAGCTCAGCCTCGGCGCCTCCGGAGCTGCCTAAGTCGGCGGATGTGGTGGTCATTGGTGGCGGCTCGGCTGGCTGCCACACGGCTTACCATCTGGCCAAGCGGGGCATCAAGGCGGTGCTGCTGGAGCGGGCCCAGCTGACAGCGGGCACAACGTGGCACACGGCTGGTCTGCTCTGGCGGCTGCGTCCCAGCGATGTGGACATCCAGCTGCTGGCCAATTCACGCAATATGCTGCGCCAGCTGGAGGCAGAGACGGGCCTTGATCCCGGCTGGATACAGAATGGTGGCATCTTCATAGCGCACAATGAGACGCGCTTGGATGAGTATCGACGCCTGGCTACGGTTGGTGCTGCGCTGGGCATTGAGAACGAGATACTGACGCCCGAAGAGACACAGAAGCTGTTCCCGTTGCTCGATCCGAAAGCCTTCATTGGCGCTCTCTACTCGCCGGGCGATGGCGTTATGGATCCGGCCATGCTCTGCACGGCCTTGAGGCGGGCGGCAACTAACAACGGCGCCCAGGTGATTGAGAATTGTGACGTGCAGGAGATTCTGGTCGAACAGGGTGCACATGGTAAAAAGGTAGTGGGTGTGGCCACGCCTTACGGCAACATACGCACGGATACTGTCGTGAACGCCACTGGCGTGTGGGGTCGCGATCTGGTGGCTCGCCATGGCACCCACCTGCCGCTGCTGCCCATGAAGCATGCGTACATTGTCTCCGAGTCCATTCCGGGTGTGCGCGGTCTGCCCAACATACGGGACCATGATTACTCCACCTACTTCCGCATACAGGGCGATGCCATCTGCATGGGCGGCTACGAGCCGAATCCCATTATGCTGGAGCCGGTGGCCAAGGACTTTCACTTTGGGCTCTACGAGCTGGACTGGTCGGTGTTCGAGACGCATGTGGAGGGTGCCCAGAAACTGTGCCCCGCCTATGCCAAGTATGGCGTGAAGAGCACCGTTTGCGGCCCCGAGTCATTTACGCCGGATCACAAGCCTCTGATGGGCCCGGATCCAAACGTAGCCGGCCTCATGCACAACTGCGGCTTCAACTCGGCTGGCATGATGTTCGGCGGCGGCTGTGGTGAGCAGACGGCCCTGTGGATCATCAACGGGCAACCGGATGTGCCCATGTTCAGCTTTGATCTGCGACGCTTCACCCCGGACCAGGGGCGTGCCACCAAGTGGATACAGGAGAAATCGCACGAGAGCTATGTGAAGAACTACAGCATGGTTTTCAAGTACGATCAGCCGCTCGCCGGTCGTGACTTCCAAAAGGATCCACTGCACGACGAGATGCTGCAGTGCAACGCCTTCATGGAAGAGAAACAGGGCTGGGAACGACCCGGCTTCTTCTTGCGCTCCGGCGTAGACTCTGCAGCCGTGCTGCCCTACGACTGGTATGGCAGCTATGAGAATGTAAGGCACAAGGATAGCGGCTATGAGAAGGTGCTAGAGGGCGATCTGAAGTACAGCAGTTTCTCTGAGCATCACGACTTGGTAAAAGCTGGTTGAAGGATGTTGGAATGCGAAATTAAACGTTTCTATTAACAGATTGGCGCTGAGGCACTCGCCTGTCGCAACAATGCGGTGGTCTTCAACATGAGCTACTTTGCCAAGCTGCTGCTGGAAGGACCACAGGCCCAGAAGGCCGCCGACTGGCTCTTCTCTGCCAACACCAATCGGGATCCAAGCAAGTGAGTAAATAATTTAGTTATAAATTGGTGTTGATAATTAACTGATAATGTTTTCTGCTAGCTTTAGTGATGCTTTAATCAAGTCTAAATAATTAGTTGAATGCACAAATAAGAATAAAACAAATTTTTAAAATCATATACTAATTAATTAAATTAATTTAATTTTAATTATTAGAGTAATATTTAAATTTCATATAACAATAAATTTTTTTTTTTTTATATTTGATAATTTATTGACAAGAAAAAAAACTAAAAAATTAATAATTACTTGAGTTAAGTATTATTTAATTTAAATTTAAATACTAAACCAATTTTCAATTACATATAAACATTAAATTATTCAAATTAATTTTATATTAATTGACATTCATAAAAAAAAAATAAATAAACTAAAACCAATTGTAAATCTTGTTGCTTCACAGAACTGTCTACACTTGTGCCCTGAACGATGCTGGCGGCGTTGAGGCGGATGTAACCATCAGTCGTCTGGTATCTGGATCGGGTCAAGTGCACGATCCCAAGTTCGAGGGCCAGGGCTACTACATTGTGGCCGGTGGAGCATCTGCCTACTACACATACAGCACGCTGCGCAGCGAGATGCGCCGCAAGGGCTTCGATGCCAAGCTTACGGATATCACAGCGGATCTGGGCGTCATTTCGATACAGGGGCCCAAGAGCCGGCAGATTCTGCAGCCGCTGCTCGACTGCGATCTCTCGGATGAGCATGTGGCGCCCAATAGCACTCGCCTGGCCAAGCTGAACGGCATCGGACTGCGCCTGCTGCGCGTCAGCTTTGTGGGCGAGCTGGGCTATGAGCTGCATGTGCCCAAGCGGGACTGTGTGGCGGTGTACAAGGCGCTAATGGCTGCGGGCAAGTCCCAGGATTTGCGCAACGCCGGCTATCGGGCGCTGTACTCCCTCAGCAGCGAGAAGGGCTATCATCTGTGGAGCTTCGATCTGCGCGCCGACGACACGCCCTTGGAGGCTGGCCTGGGCTTCACCTGCCGCAAGACGGGCGACTATCGCGGCCGTGCCGCCGTGGAGCTGCAGCGCGCCGATGGCGTTAAGAAGCGCCTGGTGTACCTGACGCTGCAGCAGCAGGTGCCCATCTGGGGCCTCGAGGGCGTCTATCGCAATGGCCAGCCAGTGGGCGTGCTGCGTCGCGCTGAGTATGCGTACACGCTGGGCAAATCTCTGGGCCAGGCGTATATAACACGCCCAGATGGGCAAAAGGTGGACGTGGACTATCTGAAATCGGGTGACTATGAAGTGGATATTCTCGGCAAGCGCTACAAGGCCGACTGCCACCTGCGCAGCCCATTCGATCCGACTGGGCAACGAGTGCTGGGTAACTACGAAACGAAATAAAAATTCATAAATGTGGGAAGACTGAATAGGTATTTTTTAAATACATTTAATACTATTCTATTCTTTGTATATATGTTTATAAATAAATATGTTTATAAATAAATATCACCAGCCATTAACTGCAGACGCTTAACAACTTATTGGATAGAGAGTATATATACTATAATTTTATGCTGCCCACTGACAATTTGTATGGCATCAACAATTACTAAAAAAATATTTATAATCATATCAAATTTATAATTCTTGAATATGATTTTCGTTAGCCATATGCTGTCATTTGATCAGCTCACATTAAATGGATACTCCAGGGTCAGAGTTGAGTTATATTTAGACTATACGCGTATATCAGCGGTGCTATCTTTGAGACTTAAACCAATTAGAAATCCAAGGCTGCTCGAAATTTTTCAAATATTTCCAACAAAAATATTAAGTATTTTGTTATAAATTTGCTTTTGGCAGCTCAGGCAAATAATAATTAGTACTATGAAAAAAAATAAAGAAAAAATACTTAAACATATATCTATATCACAATAAAGGCACGCTGAAGGCTCTTCACATAGAGCGTTTGCTATTTTTGGTTTGTTTGCACAGTTTCATGAGGTACGAATTGGCGGACTCGGCTCTATAAACATTTCCTTGAAAAACGCTGAATTCTATTTTTGTTTGCAAACTTCATTTTTTATGTATATATATTATCTGTTTTATTTTTGATTTGATTCAGGGCCAGTGGAAAATGTTTGGATAAACTTGAGTGAGCTAGGCAACAATTAAATTATTTTACCGTTTCGAAATGTACGTACTTAATGGCAGATGATAATGGTTTGGGATTTGGTTTTGGTTTTGGTTTCTGTTTCAGTTACAGAATCTTCGAGTCAGTCACTGGGTTATGGCTAAGAGATTGCCACAGCCACAGCTACAGCCGCATCTGCATAGAGACAAGTTAATTAGCTCTCTCAAGAGCCGCAAACACCACAGACCAAGTTAATTATGGGGCCATATAACAACAATTTGTTGTTATTGTAATTTATCATTGCTTACGCTTTGTGCGCGCACTTCTTGAAGATTCTGCCGTTAAACGAACGGCCTTGCGGCGCCGTGGAGGCGGGGGAGGGGATGGGGGCACAGAAATAAGATGAGGTAGAGCTGAGTGATATATCAGCGCCCAAAAACACTCGTAATGCCAATTAAATGACAACACATTTCTTTGACAATGCCCAATTTTCAAATGTTACATAAACCGAGCGAACACAAACAGCAATGAGCCAAAGAGCAAAAGGCAATTAAAAATTTTTCGTGTTTAATGACGAGAGATGTCAAATGGCTGATTAAGCGCCAGCCAGGCGCACTGTGGGCTGCACGAGTGAAAAGTGAAAAGCGGCCTACACACTGAGCGACATAAGTACATAAACATAGACAACAAATATACAAATATATTTATGTGTATATATAAAGATTTACCTGATACCATGCTGGTGTGTGCGTGAGGCCTCGAGCCGTTGGCTTCATGGTAAGCCGCTTTAATATCAGCCAACTTGGTTGGCTCTCAATTCGAAATTGCCTTCATTGCCAGCATTGCCTGGCGGGGGTCATTTGGTGGGCCCCAAATCCAATTGCAGTCATAGCCGTGGAATGGGGCGCTTGGCATCTTTTATCTTCTTTGTCCAGAGCTGAGTTTGCAAGTCAGCGCGTTGCGGCACTTGACGTCGCACCGACACACTTCAAGTTCAAGTTCAGGCTGCGTCACTCATTAAGTCAATCGAACGACTGCAATTTGGCAATGTTCACACTTAATGGATGCACACATACGCCAGATGGGCTGCTTTGGCTCCAGCTCCAGCACCAGCTCCAGCTGCATAAATCACTTGAACAAATGCGCTCAAAGTCAAGCTGCCTGCACAGCAGCAGTTTATGATTTCGATTTCGATTGCCACTTCAAGCGACATTATGAGTTGCAATTAAAATTAATTTACTCAACGACCTTCGCTCGATTCGCCTCAAATGCATTTGAAACGCATCTTCAATCTGACTCTTAGTATGCGTGTGCGTGTGCGTGTGCGTGTGAGGATGCGCTTTTGCCTTGTCGTGAACTTGAATACAAAACTGAAATCGAAATTGAAAGTTGATCTTCACTTAATTCGATATTGCAATTGCAATGAGCTAAGCATAAAACACCTGCTGACAGCACATAGACATGCAAAAATTCATTCAGCCAAACGCAATAGCACAGCATTAATCAAAACAACATTAGTTTAGGCGCTACTACGCAAATATATGCTACAATTAAGCTAAAGCAGACACAATAAATACCTGACTACTTTTGATATTTCTTTTTAGTATTTGTTGCCCCTTTTGTTGTTTCTCATATTTTTCTCCAACAACTTGTGGCTAATGATGAGCATATTTTGCTGGAAGCAATAGCGCTTCATTGATTTTACTGACATTATTGACACAGTTTTGTACCCCCCTGCAGCTCGCTCATCTCGGCTCGCATTACATAAGTGAAATGTAAATAAAAATGCTGATAAATTACGAGGGTTATTATTTATTTTTTTGTATGCCGCCAAGGGGCATAACAAAGGAGAAGCAAAATAAATAAATAATATATATAGATATAGATATAAGTAAATCGATAATCATTTGTTTAAACAAAACGCGTAACGGCATCAAATATTTTGCATTTATTTCATTCAAATAGATTATCATTCGTATTTTTCACAAATAGACAATTTTGCCAAGCCACAGGCAACAAAAGACTCAGGCAACAAACTTGTTTCGAGGAGCTGCTCGCCTGCATACATGTTGCACGAGCCGCCGCTTGCCAATTGCAGCTCAAACCTAACACAGTGACACACTTATGCGAGTGTACAAGTGTGTGTGAGAGTGTGAAGTGTAATTTATTGCCGATCTGCTGGGCCATAACTCAATTAACAATGAGATGACCAACTGGAGTTTGAGTGGAAATCGCGATTGCTTGACTCGCTTGGACTATTCATGTTCGACCATAGGCATACATTGCCAGACTCACACAAACACACTCACTCACACACACACCCATACAGACAGAGAGATGCGTCAAGCGCGGTTTGAGCCATGTTCGAACGGCAACCGCAGCGCAGTCGTCGCTGGCTCTGGCTTGCCGTGCACCTTATTTTCGTTTTGTTTTTCATTTTTGCTTTTGTTGTTGTTTTGTTTTGTTTGGTTTTTTTGTTTTGGGGACAAGCTATAAACCGTGGCAAGATCGTCGTTGCGTTCAGTTGGTAAAAGTGAAGCGTTGCGTGCGGTTGTCTCTCTCCACACTCTGATAAAACAATTACAAGTACATCAAATATATTCATTCATTCTCGCTCAACTGGCAAGTGCCGCAGATTCGTTTGTGTTGCTATCATTGTAAATATATATACATATATAGTGTATATTTATACACGTCCACAAGGTGATTATCTACGCATATCCTGGCAGGACAATGCTACGAAAAACTGTTCATATGTGAATCGCTTTGACACTGTGTAGTGGATTTTTAAATGCGATTTTTATTTAAGCAAATATTCGCATTTTCCTGTGCAATTGAAATTTGACAACAAAATTAAGCTGGTTAAATAGAATAAATAGACGTTATTTATTTAATATTCATTGAATGTTAACTTTTGCTGAGTGAAGATCATTTACAGGAACTAGTTAATATATTAAAATCGTAGACAAGTTCGAATTTGGACTAGAATTTAATTTCATACTGAAAATATTAGACCGAGCGGGACCTTAGTCAAAAAAGTTTTAGGTAATTACAATTTATTAGCAACTTTCATATACATAGGATTCTAGTATTATTTAGTCTTTTGAATAGCAAATAGGACATAAAACTACTCAAGCAACGCTTAATAAAAAAATAAATCATAAAACGAAAAAATAATTATTTTAAAAGTATATATTACTATATTCATTTGATATGATTTTTAATTTATTATTATTGCACTGTTCATTACTTAAATATGATATCATATATTATCAACAGTGCAAGAATAATAAATTAAGAATCAGATCAAATGAATATAGTAAAAGCAAAAATGGTTTAAAAATTCAAATCAGTATAAAACAAATACCAAATATATAGGGTTGATTAATGAAGTTAATAAATAATATTATTTATAAATAAATAATAAGTATTATTTATTACTATTATATATTTAGAAAAACATATATGATTTGTTGTTCTGCCTTCCTTTTGTCAAATTTTGTTTGAATAACTTTTTTCACAAATACTTTTAGCTAAAATAGGAAATATTTTCTAAATTTTATTATTAATAGCAAGCTCTAACTTTCATTCTTAAGCCCTTCTCGAGGTCGTATTTTACAACTGCAACATAAATCGTGCGTTGCACTTATTTAGATACGTGGGGCTCCATATTTGCTGAGCTCTTTATCTGACAGCAATTAACCTGCCCTAGTTTGGCTTAAAACGCTGCTGCTGTTCGAGAACGGCCCACACCCATGCACACACGCAGACACGTGCAGCCCCTATGCATGAGTGTGCGTGCGTGTGTGTGTGTGTGTTGCTACCAAATTACATGCATTGAAGCAGAAGATTGCGCAATATGTTTTGTATTTGGCCGCCTCGGTGCAAATGAGCGGAAAATCTAATTTTCCAGCCTCATGCAAATTTGCTTTTATTTTCATTTTTTATTTTTTTTTTTGTTTTCCTTCGTTTTATTAGTTTTTGCAATATGCGAAAATGTCAAGCTGCGGTCATGGGAGCTAACTGCTGCTGGCGACTGCTACTGCTGCTGCAGCTTGGAGGTCGTTAAACATAAAACATAAAATGAATTCATGATGGGTTTATGGCGTTCAGGCGACAAACAGATAACAGTTCAAAGCTCATTCGGCGAATACCCACAAAAATACATATATACTTAACATTCTTTTGTTGTTGCTGTCGTTGCTGGTGTTGTATTGCAAATTGCACAGCTGATGAGCAAGTTTTGGGCATCGTGACCATATAATGCAGCCAATCTCAGAAGAAGACAACGAAATTCCAGTGAAGAAATCGCAAGTCACGTCGCCAGCGACTCGTAACAGCCAACTGCAATTTCAAGGCTGCTGCCGAATTGACAACAAATAATTTATTTTTGATACAGCCGCGAAAGTCGCTGCCAAACAATTGCAATTGATCTGCACAAACACACACACACACACACACACTCAAACAGAGAGGAAAGTTGCCCAAAGTCAACTCGGGAACTGTGACAAATGTGCTATGGCCCTGCGCACAGATGCTGACAAATTGCATTTAACAATTCGGCTTCAATTTGAAGTGCAAAAGGCAGCCACGATCATTAACTGCCGCCAGTCATCGTGCTGCTCGGCCACGCTTTAAAGTACCTTTCTCTAGGCCTGGCTCAGACAGTTGCTCCCACAAAAAAGAAAAACATTTATTCAATTCATTAGCGTTGCGTCAAAAATCTGTCGTGGGCTGTTCAAAAAGATTTGCGTCCAGGAGCGTCTTTAGCTCATTGCTTTTTAAAGATGTAGGCACTTTTTTTTCCATTTGTATGTCATGACAAAAAACTGAAAATATTTTCACTATCATTTCGTGGCATTGTTATTGTTATTTATTTAGTTTTTGTTTCTTGTTTTTGTTTTTTTGCCAATTGCAAACCTGAAGCTGTGCCCGCTGAGCAGTAAAAGTAACGCACCTTGCTTAACCAACCTGACAGCTCCTTTGCTGGCTGTTGGCTGTTGTCTGTTGGCCATTTCATCTGCCCCACTGTCCCACACTGCCCAGCTGTCTGTCTTGTCTGGGACGATCACAAACTTGCTCAGTTGCGAGCAACTGCCAACTGGCAACTGGCAACTGGCATCTGGCTGACTTTCTTCCACAGTCTGTCCAGTTTTTCTACATATTATTTGCGCGACTTTGTTTACCAGAAAGCCTCTTACACTCCTACCGCATATCTCTTCTCGCGCACCTCGCACCTGGTACCTGGTACCTGTCCAGTTGAGGCAATTAAAAGCCACAGCCAGCGCATCCGCATGCAACTTTCTTAACAGTTTGCGGCGCATCCTGCTTGGCGCATAGCCCTTTCAGACTGGCTCCCAGCATTTGACCCACCGGCACCGGCACCGTCGTCGTCGTCGTCATATGACAAATATTGCAACATAGCTAAAAGTACGTTCTCTTCACATGCTTCTAATTGACGTGAACCACAGCAACAACGGCAGCTAGAAAACATACTTAACAAGATACACAAAGGCTTGGAGCAGACCTACTTTAAGCCAAGAGACGCCCCAACTGGTTGTCGACAGTTACTATAGTTAGTTGTGCCAGTTGTTGTTGCCGCTGTTGTTTTCCAGTTGCCAGTTGTTTGTGGTTAGCAAATCCGTCTTCTTTATAATTGTTGTCATCGGTGCATCATGCTCAAAACTACAAAAAACTTGTCTCGCCTCTCTGTGTTCTACATACGGCTCAATGCTAGCCAAACAAACGCATAAACCCACTCTGCCTGATTGTCGACAGATTTCTCTCCCAGCTCAAATGAGATGTACGATTTGAGTTTAGATTGATTTCTAATTAATGAAACAGCTTTCATTGCACTGATGCAGCAGCCAATGATTTTAGTTATAGATTTGTAACTTTTTAGCTAATTTTTTCCAGTCTGAGATTTTTTGACAGTATGTCTAAGGCTTTGTTTTCATTAAAGAGTATTTTACGCTTTAAAGTTTTTACAAATATTTTATTTTTCATTGTCATTACTTTCATTTATATTTGTTTATTTTATTTATTATTTTTTATTTTCATTACATTCTGGACTTTTGAATATATTTTATATTTTACAAACAATTTTTGTATATTTTATTAATGTATTTAAAAATAAGTATATTACTTATTAGTATATTCAATTTGCTCATATTGTGGGCAAACATGAGATGACTGACAGATGATGTCTATGACTGATGGCTTGATTGAGTGATCAGTTGGCTCACTGACTGATTGGCAGACTGATTGACTGTTTTGTTCACAGCGCGCAGGTTTCTGATAAATGGGGCTATGTCGAAGATGACCTGGCACTTCATCAAAAATTGCTGTCAAATTTTGTTCGTCAAAACTGTGAATGATTGCTAGCTTAATCTTCACTGATTCCATTTCCAAATTACTCAACGTACCTGAACAGAGCTGCTATTAATTAAAAATTAAATTACAAAATAATAAAATAAACATAATAATAAAATATATTTATATAAATGTATATAAATATTTTTTTTTATAAAATATATAATTATATACATTTATACCAAAACAAATTTTTCAATATGCAATTAAATTTATTATAAATATACATATATAAATATATTTAATTATATTTTTTTCGATTATAAAATATATAACCATAGCCTTAACACTTCCTAATCAAATTTTCTCAACCATGAAAATAATTAATTATTTTTTGTCGAAATATCTCAAAAGACTAATGAAATAACATGTAAACATGAGCTTTAGATATAAGCTGAAAATTCAATCAATTGAAAATATTTGCAGTCGTCTCACACACTCAACTACATTTTATGAGTTTTCGATAATTCGGCAGCCAAATTAGCCAACTGGTTCAATAAAAAATCTCGTAGCAATTTATAAAGCAGCCAATGAATGTTTAAGAAGTCGTGATGCACAAATAAAAAACTGCATTCGATGCAATGCAAAAAAGGAAATACTTTAAATTACACAAGTGTGAAAACCAGTTGCGATTAGATGGTTTTAGAGACGCGAATGCAAAAAGTGCATAAGCCGAAGATTAATTGTCGCATAGATATAAATATATATGTTTAAATATATATATATTGTGGAGTTAGGCTTCAGCTGTGAGGCAATGGCAGAGGGAATGCAGCTGCATGGACAGGCCAAATGTTATGGGAAGATGTCAAGATGGCAACGCATGGAATGGCATAACTTAACACATACACACACACATACACACGCTGCATACATAACAAATATTGGAATGTTGCACAGATGTTCACGTTAATAGTGAAAAATTAAAAAAATATTAAGCATTCAATTTGTTGTCTCTCAATTTATTTGGCAATTGAGCACGTTTTGAAGGTTGATTTGCCATTTATTCGAGCTGAAGCAGCACCACACTTATTATTAGGCACATTTAATGCCTAGGTGGGCGATCACATATGAAATGCCTTTCTCTCAAAAATAAAAAAAAATAAAAATAAAAATGATCCACGCAGTTAACAAGTGCCCGAAAAATAACCAAAAGCAACAGACGAAATACAAATTGAAATATTCAATCATTGCATAACAATTTATAAGCGTTTACAAATTTCAAAAACAATTCCAATTGGCCTCTTCAAACAGCCAAAAGAAAAAGAAGAAGAGACAGCCCTCAATTGTATTCGAATTTGGTTTTGGATTTTGAGCTTACTTTTTGTACTTTTCATTGTCTTTCGTCGTACCCACGACAATTAGCCCAGCCAAGACGTGTGCAATGCACATAGGAAGCGCAAATGAGGCAACGGAAATTTGAATTACAAAATTTACAAGCCGTGAAAATGTTGAAAAAAATAAGTACATATATATATATTGAAAGAAAAAAGTTGCAGACAATTGTGCGTGGCGCAAAATGTAAAAAGCAAAAAATACTACGAAAAAAATCAAAGCTAAACAAAACGAAACGAAACCAAAGTCGTTAGCTCTGTTATCAGACGGAAGAGTCAAGTTGGACAGCTGAATATTCAGCCAACTGTGTGTTATATATGGCCCAACAACTACAGCCACAGCAACAGCAACAACAACAACAACAACTACAGCAATGCAACTTTCTCCATTAAAGCCAAGAAAAAATAAAGTCTTACTTGGTATGCAAACCCAGACGGTGTCAGAGCTAGAAAACTGTCGGGCATGGCATGTGCCCCGCCTGAGTGTGTTGGCACTCTGCTTAGTTCTCTTGTAGTTTAGAGTTAAAAGCTTTGCTGTTGTATGTTATATTGGGCCAGGTCAGTTTTTATGAGTGGAACTACAGTTGGAATTGGGCGAAGGTCAAGAGTTTATGCGGGAACTGAAGTTTGTTGAAATTAAACTTGAAGTTGGCAAGAGAAAAGGCTTGAATGTTTGTAGAATAGTGGGACTCGACTCGTATTTGTCTTACATATAAATATATATTCATATATAATAAAACAGTAAAATAAATAAGTATTCATTGGTATTAAATGTAGGTGAGGGAAAAGTACAAATTATTATTATTTTATAAGATATATATATAAAATGAAAATGTTTACAGGAGTTCTTTACAAAGATCTTACAGTCTCATCTATGTAATTATCAACTTTGAAATGGTATTTCACACCCTCCCAACAATGTAAGCTCAAGGTCGATTTATATAGCTCCTATCTATTAGCATAGCTTTAACATGGCTCATACACCTTTTTTTCCAATTTATTTGCCTAACAAATGTTGGAAAAAAAAACTGCTTAAGCCGGATCTAATTGTAATAAACATATTTATATAAGACCATTTGGCTCATGCAAGTGTGATGAGTCTTAGAGGTGGCACAGCTGTCATCAATAGACCATAAAATTTGCATACAATTTTGCCTGGCTAAAGCCATAACTTATAATAGATAAAAGCATAAAACAATCAACTAATTTGCATGCACAGTTATTAAACAAATCGGCAGAGATCAGCTGCTGTTGCCAAGCAGAATTCTTTTGATTACGAAATAGGGCTGACTGGATGGGTGGTGTGGCTGGGGTCGCCGCAAGGCCGTTACAAATTGGAATGGAAAAAACTACTCAATTAGGCGAATTGAACAAATTGAACAATTGTCAGCGACAAATTCCATATAGAAAGCCAAACAAAACACACAGTCAAAATCGCTCAAAATCGGATCGATTCCTATTGAGTGGATCGGTCTGGTATTTCCAATCACTGATTTCGCATAAAAAGATGTCGACTCATCCAAGCGGAAATGGAATTGGGTTGGGCACCATTTTTGGGCGTTGGGTCACTCGGCAAATACTCAGAAAAGTACATGAAAATGGAAAGCTAAAAAAATCCAAATCTAATCTGAAAACAGTTTCAATTCGCGCCTAATCGAAATAACTTTGTTTGCGCTTGCAGCTTTACTTCTCCAGTCGATTAACAGCCGAGCCAAGCCCACTGCGAAATGTTTGTGCTGCGCACGTTGCTGCTGGTGGCAGTGAGCGCCACTGTGGCGCTGGCCCAGCGTCGCCTGGCGCTGCCCGATCCCCGTAGCTGCGCCAATCGTGTGCGACATGCCACCTACCGCGATGCCCGAGGCGTCTCGCACTCATACTTCTTCAGCTGGGAGCATGCGCCGACGCGCAGCCTGGAGGTGGACTGGCTGGATGCGCGCAACATTTGCCGGCGGCACTGCATGGACGCCGTTTCGCTGGAGACGCCCCAGGAGAATGACTTTGTGAAGCAGCGCATTGCGCGCGGCAATGTGCGCTACATCTGGACCTCGGGCAGAAAGTGCAACTTTGCTGGCTGCGACAGGCCCGATCTGCAGCCGCCCAATGAGAACGGCTGGTTCTGGTCCGGCTCGGGCGCCAAGATTGGCCCCACCTCGCAGCGCAACACCGGCGACTGGTCGTCAACGGGTGGCTACAATCAGCCACAGCCGGACAATCGTGAGGCGGCCCAGGGCAACGACGAGAGCTGCCTGTCCATTCTGAACAACTTCTACAACGATGGCATCAAGTGGCACGATGTCGCCTGCCATCACATCAAGCCCTTCGTCTGCGAGGACTCCGACGAGCTGCTCAACTTTGTGCGCTCCCGAAATCCCAATGTGCGTTTGTAATTCTAAAATGTAAAACTTAAATTAAGCCTACAAGGAAACAAAACAAAAAGAGAAAACATATTTATGTAGCATTAAACGGAGCATTGATTGATTGATTGATCGAATACTCTTCCAGCGCTTTTGGCCAATTCCGTTCTCATTTTTTTTGAATAACATTTCCGTGTTGATTCGCGCATGAAAAACAAAATTGTTAAATAATTTTAAAAACAAATTGTTAATAAATATACAAATTGAAGCTGATAACAAAAAGTTCACTTGAGTTTTCATTAAAGATATGAATGCTGGATTTCCAATGGAGGATACTTCTCATATTAGTTAAGAAGAGAATATATGTATAATTGTTCATTGAACAATATTTAGCTATCTTCCTATCAACTTAGCTGCAAACAAATAGCCAAAAAAAAGTTAACTCAAAGCGAAAAGTTGCTTGAGCATTTGACACATAGATGGCTCCACAATAGCCGCGTCTTCGTGCTCATATACGGCTGTGGCAAATAAAAATATGCTTTCGGATTGTTTAGTAGCACTAGGATGCCATAGTTTTTAAATCGAACAGTCGGCATGGGAGCTGCCAAATTGCCGAGCATTTGAATCACATCTATAGTTTCTTAACACTCATACAGTTTTACACATTAAAGTACAAATAATAAATTATTAGATTAGTTACTACCTACTGTCCATATTATAGCTGACCACACCTATTAGAGGATACGTTTCGGACATAGTGATGCAGTCTAATAAAATGGGTAGTAAAAACGAAACGAAACCGGACATACTTAGCAAGTCCATTCCAAATCACTATGAGTCCGATGGCGAGGGCGAATCGTCACTAAATCCTTACGCTCTGGAGTTTATACCTTCGTATCTGAAGTGTGGTAAGAACGATAATAGCAAGCGTTCGAGTGGGCAAAAAACAAAAACTGAGGCGACCTCAACCACCACGCTGGTGCAGCGTGAAGTAGTCGGCGATGCATCCTATTTGCAGGCCCAGAGGCAGCTGTTCGAGCTGCTCCATCAGATGGGCGACAAGTTCATGCCCCTCAAGGCGATCAACGTGAGCCTGGCAGCCGATGGGCAAGGTATCAATGTTCAGTTTAAGGCCGATATCTCCGGCGTCACCGGCAAGCAGATGCTCGACGAGAATCTCTGCCAGGATGCGGCCCTACATTTGGATGTGAGCGACTCCACCCTAATACCACGAAGACTGCCCAATGTGTTGGCCGCCAATTTTATGGTGCGCATGGGCGATGTCCTTAACGATAAGATGGAATGGAACGAAGACTCCATGGGACCAGGCCGTCCAACAATTGCTCTACAGCCAATCGATGAGAAGTACTTGGATGTGAGGTCATCGATGAGTAGCAAGCATTCGATCGAGAGCAAATTATCCGTAGAGAGCAAACGCAAGTCCGGCTCCAATGCCACTATCAGAGACACCAGTGTTGCCCAACAGCTCGTGGGCAGTACAGCATCCAAGGAATCAATGCTCAAAAACCCGAAGCAGCAGCTGCCGGAACCAGTGCCAATCAATGGCACACTTCCCACGTTCGATAAACCATCTATCGCCAGCAAGGTGCACGTTAGTGCTCCATCTGAAAACTGGAAAAACATTAAGATGTCCAGTTCGAAGGCTGAGACACGTGCAAAGACCATGCATGCTAAGCAGGAGCCCATGTTTGAGTACGTATTCCACTAACATATCAATTGAATCAGGCACGTATAAAATATATACATCTGTTTTCAGAAAAAAATCGAATAAAGGTATACATACACCTCGACAAAGTTTAGGGCAAATCATCAAAAAAGGTTTGACTAGTGGCCAGAAGTTCGTGCCGCGAAGCACGCATACATCCCTAATGCGCCAAACACAGGTGCAAAAGGTAATCGCAGTGAAAGTGTAATAATTGCATAAATAGATTATATATTCTCATGATCATTTGCAGCGCTTGAGTCTCATGAAACCGACCGATAATTAGAATCTGATTAAAATTAACTATATTGATGCAATATATGTATATATATGCAGATAATTAAGGGAGACATATGGAACTAAGGGACCAGTAAATGAATTCTTTTAATTTTACAGAACAGTCCGACGTCAGATCAGGACTTATAGTTCGTAAGCTAATGATTTGTCGTATGTAAAAGAAACATTATTTAATTACCCAACACTGGTTAAAACCAAGCAAGTAAAAAAATAAAATTTCAAAAATTAATACACATTTTTTTGTATGTTTAACAAATATTTTATTTAGTATTCGATTTCACTAGAAAATGCATGTAAATATATATTGTATATCCATGTTGTTTAAATACTTTGGTAAGTTCTGCTTCTGCTTCTGCTTCTGGAGCTTAGGTCTAGGTTTACATATATATTATTTGTTCTGGTAGAGCTGTCAAACTAACACATTGTATTGTAAAATAAATTTGAAATTTATTACATTGATTTATATTGAAGCTAAATATTTTGATTTCCAATTAATATGGATTATTTGTTTCACAGTTCTGCAGCTCTTAGTAGATATAGTTAGGACTGCTTACTATAATTTCATTATCAAACAATTTTTAAATCGAAGACACAGCAGAGATAGACTAATAAAGGATATCATTGAGTTTAATAAACAGGAAGTACGTTTAGGTATTTAAATATTTTCTTTTTACTGCAGGCATGCATCACACTGGAAATAAGTGTATATGATTATAATAATAAACTATAAATACAAATTATATATATAAATAATAAACTAAAATCAATAGAAAAAATGTACAATCGTTAAAACATTCTTAGATGTATGTACAATATGCATTTACTTAAAATTTAATAACAATTAATCGGATTTACGAACTTAACAATTTTGTTTTCTTTCGAGTTTACTGGAGCTTGGTCAACTGGTCGAAAAATTAGTCACAATTTTGTTTGTCTGTGTGAGTGGATGTGTGCGTGTCGATATATATATAGATATACATGTCGTTTATATATAAATATATGCGTATATTGTAGATGTAGATCTTTATGCTATATAGATGTTTGTGTGGGATATATATATGGTATTTGCTGGTTTGCATGGGCTTTAATAAACGGCAAAACCAAAACCTAAAACAGAAAGTAAAATTGAATTAAATGCATGAATTGGCTGACGATTCGATAGGGCTCAAGCAATTAGTACAGGTTAGGTTAAAAGTTTTGCTTGTTTTTTTTTTTTTGGTTTTAGTAATTCAATTGCTTACGGTTAGTTTGCGCATATTTTTTTGTTTGGTTTTTTTTTTAGTAATGACTACCTGGACGTTAGTGGTATGGATGCGTGCGTTTAGCATTGTTAGATGAGACACAAACCAGGGGACGGGGCGCATTGCTAGGTTTACCTGCCACAACAACAACGACAACGACAACATCAAACATCAAACATCAAAGGTCAAAGGTGAAAGATCAAACATCATTACAAAAGGAACACCCAACAGATTTTAATGCTACAAATTACGCTTCTACGTTGCTTTGTTAAAACCGTTTTTAGTAGCTGTGCGTATAAGTGTGTATTGGTATTGTTTGGTTTTTTGTTGGTATTTTGTTTTTTGTTTTTGAACTTAAGCTGTACTTGAGTTATGTGAGGCCCCACTGATCGCATTGAATAAAGCCATGCTATTGCGCTGGGCGGCTGCGTCGGCATCGTCGCTAAGCGGCTGGAATGACTCGTCTTGGAGTAACTCACTGAGCGCTTGACACAACTTCTCATAGTTCTCCTTCAGCACATGGTGGTACTCCTTCTGATCGGCACTGATCATTCGCTCGTTCACGCAGAGCGCCTTGTGGCAGACACCAATAAAGTCTCTGCAGTTTGAAAAGAATTTAAGATTAATCAAGCATATTCTCAGTATTCAGTATGCAGTTGCTCTCTACCGGAATACATCCTTCAGATCCTCAACACGATCCAGCGAAAAGTTGTTGATCACCTTGGCGTCCAGAAAGGCGTGCGCATAGGCCAGGGGACCCGCATTCACAGTAACTGCCACGCTGCCCTGCAGACGCAGCTGCAGCTTCTTCACATCGGCCGGTGGTAGAATGATCTCCTCCAGCTCTGAAACCTTTGATTGCATCTCATCGATGGCCACCTCAATGGGGCTCAGCTCGATGATCTCACGTGATTTGACGGGTATGCGCTTGAGCACATACGGAAACGAATATCGGGCTGCAGACATATACAGATATATATAATATAACACTCACTCACAACAGAATGCATAGCTTTAACCTACTCTTAATGACCGTCTTGCGCTTCCATTGCTCCTCCACGCTGCCGCGAGCTGCGCCAGATTTGGTGAAGGGCGTTTCATACATGAACGTGTCCACATCGTGATTCTGCTCGAACTCGTTCAGGCGTTGATCGAGCTCGTCTTTGGTAAAGAACGGTATGACATGGGTGACCTGTATGTAGGCCAACTTGGGATCCAATTCCTCAACTTTTACCTGCAAGCGAAGAGGACGTAACGATTCACATAAAAGGCAGAAAGAGTCTTAGGGAAGCAGCTGAAAAGGCTATGTGAAATTGAGCCATAGATGGCGCTAGTAAAAAAGCTTAATGTCTTTACAATATGATCTTCAAAGAATTAACAATAGATGGAGCAGCTTCTCGGGATTAAAACATAAAATTGATAATATATATTGCTTTCCTAACTTTTGGGCTATCCTAAACTATTTTTATATATCTGCTCTAACACCTACCTGTACGCAACAGCAAAACTATATGTCTATCTCGATCACAGTTGCTTGGAATATCTGAGCCTTGGGCTCGCATATCACAGCAACATTTGTGTTTCGGCTTACAACAGCTTTACAATATATTCAACCATTTCAAATGTATATCACTAAAATACCCCTGTTATAACTAAATAGCACCGTACAAATAGTAAATTGTTTGTATATCCACAGAGTGCACTAGTACCAAATTTCATTAAAGTTAACAATTTAGAATAGCGGTCAGCCAATTAGTTAGTGGTTAACATGGACAATGAGATGCACCAACAGTTCATCAAGGACTTCATCCAGTCGCTGCAGGCGGGCAGCGAGGACAGCAACTGCTGCATGAAGAGCAACAGTCGAAGCCTGAGCGAGTCATCGCTCAATCCCAATGCGGCTGAGTTTGTGCCATCCTACATGAAGAGCAGCGATGCTGAGGAAGACGAGGCGGAACCCCAATATCAAAGACAGGAGGCAAAGGCATCCGCCAGCTCGTCCACCACACTTGTGAACAATGCGCCGGACGGCGATGGCCCGCACTTGACCAAGGACGAGACGCTGGCTCGCATTCAACGTCAACTATTCAACTTGATGAACCAACTGGGTAACCCAAACATGCCATTGCTGCAGATCCAGTTCAGCCTGGTCGCCAATGGCCAGGGCGTCAATGTCCAATTCTTGGCCCCGGAGAGCAGCAAACGGCAGTTGCTCGACAAACAACTTTGCCAAACTGCCTCCCTTCGCCTGGAAGTGAACGAGAATGGATCACTATCGAGTCGACCTGGATATGCCTTAGCCAGACAATTCCTGGACCGCATGGGCGACGCACTGAACGAGAAGAGCAAGGAAAAGGCGCCAGTCATATGTCCCAAGTGCACGGCTCTTCCAAAAAAACGCAGCTTCACTGAGATGGAAATCGATCGGCAAATCGAAGACATCAAAGCATTTGAGAAGCTCATAAATGAAGATGCCGGCACCCGCTACCAGGAGGCATTCAAACAGCTGTGCCAGAAACTCGGACTCGAAACTCGCAACGGAGATGAACCGATGGAAATTGATCCCGTACCAGTCGCTATTCCACTGGCAATCAACGAGATCAAGAGCGACCCCACAGAGAACACTGAGACGCATTTTCACGAGGATGATCTGTCGAGCTACGAGTGGGATCCGTTCATGCCAGAGTTTACGACCATGAAGGTTTACAGGTACTCGAATCCCGATGCCGCTGATGCGCATGCCAAGGACAACAAGCAGCATCCGGTTGCGGGCCAGAAGTCGCTGAAAGAGGACTATGAGCAGAAAACGTCAGCCCCACAGAAATCCGTTTGTCCAACTCCGAACAATTCGTCTACAGTCTATCCCAAACTGTACAAGGTCAACAACCACGTCAAATGGAGCAGTTCGCCAGGAGCTCGTAAGGCTACCACCCACAAGGACAAGGAGAAGGACAAGGACAAGGAGATCAAGATGCAGCGATGGCGCTTCAGTTCACCAGCAGTCGTGACTTCCGGCAGTGGCAACTCAGCAGCAGCAACAACCGCAGCAGCGCCAGTAGCAACAACAGCAACAGCAACAACACGTGCAATAGCAACAGCAGTAGTTGCGGCAGCAAAAACAACTGCTGCAACAGGATTGGCGGCCAAGAAGACAATCGAACGAGTGCATCAAAATGGCAATCGCATCAAACGCTCCCACCAATTCACCGTCCAGTCCAAAACGGGCCAAAGCAACATATCTAATGCGGTGAGCAAGACAGCCGCGAATTGCAGGCTTGAGCCGCGTCCACAGCTCGCTACGTCCAAGCAGCAGCCAGACCATGTCCATGTGTAAGTAGTCTACATTGGAGGGGAGCGATTGTCTCTGATTGGACTTCCTCTTCCAGTAGTAGTAATAAACTGAGCAAGGCATCTACCTTGAGCCGCACAGGCGGCGTAGGACAGGCGCAGGGCACTAAGCACAGCACGGTAACAGCTCAACGAATTTTGGCGCCACGCAGCACCCATGCCTCCCAGATGCGGCAGTCAGAGGTGAAGCGCGTAAGTTGGCCTTGACAATCCAAAAGAGAAATACATTAAATCAGATTCGCCCTCCTTCCACCTCTTGCAGCGCCTAAATCTAATGCGGGGCGACAACGACACCGATGTCCAGTTCAACGAGTACCTGTTCAAATGAGCTAGTTCCCCGATTCGTTTAATGACTGTGTTGTCCCTCACAGCATCTGTCCAATTGCGTAGCAGTCTACTTCTTCTTTTTAAATGAGTTGTCAATCAGCAGAAGCAGCTTGATTGTTATCGTATAGTTAGTTTGTTAGCCCTGTCGAAACGATTATACCTATATCCATGAATAACTATATATATTTTATACTTAGCTGAGCTTGAGCTGCAAATTATATAAGATTGTTAAGCATTCAATATAGAGGCAGTGATTATGTTGTTATATATATATTTGTTTTAGCAAACGTCACAATAAAAATTTGTATTCCTGTAAGCACAATAAGTGTGTGCAAATATGTATTTCAAGCTGCCTTTCAATTTCACTTGCTTGATATAAAATACTATATATGTGTGTATTCTACAAAGTTATCTATGCTCTAAATGAACTCTCAAGACCTCTCCTATCGGACCCCCAAAATCATCTGCCATGTCATCATATATAACAAGTTGATTTATTTTCAAACTTACCGGCGAGGAATCCATTATGAGCTTGACCACGTCGGCGCCGAACTTTTCCTTATACTGCTTGGCCAAGCGTTCAGAGATTTCGCTAAGCGATGTCAGTTTTGGCTCCTTGTAGACAAACTCGATGGCATGATCCTCCTCGAAGTACATCTGAAAAATAAATATATCAGCTCAAGGAAGTTTAGATTGCCATAAGATCTCGCTCCACTCACTATGCCATAGAAGACCACTCGATAGAAGCGGCCTAGCATGCGTTTGCCGGACCGATTCACCTCGACTATTTTGTTGTAGGCCTGGGTGAGATGCTCATAGCTCTGGGCCAGCTCGATAAAGTTGCGGGCGCGCTCATAGATAGGCAGGATGAGCTTGTAGAGTTCGCCGAGGCACTCGAAGCGCTCGGCGCGGTCCAGGAAGTCGGCGCATTGCTTCAGCTGCTCCAGCAGCATTTGCTCAGTGTACTGCGAGTCCTGGGCGCCGGCATCCAGCTTGAGGCCCTGCTCATCCAGGGGAATGTTGCGTGATATCTTGGCAAAGGCCGTCGAGGACCAGCTGAGAGTGCAGCCGCCGCGTAGGCGCAGATATTCGCACATCAGAGCCGCAATATGCAGATGACAGCAAGCGGCCTCCGAGAGATTGCCGTTCTGCTCATGATTGCGGGCCATGGTCACCAGCCAGGTGTGCCGCAGCTCTGGCGTCGAGGCGTACGAGTTGGCCAGCGAGTACTGCAGTTCGAGCAGCCGTTCCGGGTCCATGTGATGCGCCTGCATCTGCGCCGTGGCCATCAGCACTGTGCGCACGCGTCGCGTCAGATCCTTGACCTCCAGGGGAAAGCCGGTGCCCTTCATGGCCTTGTCACTGTTGGCATAGCTGTTGATGATGGACAGGCTCTCCTGGAAGCGCGCATTGTTAAGCCCAATCACATTGCCAATCATCTGCGACACCGAGATGATGACCTGCAGATGGACGCGGGTGAGCGCCTTGCGGCCGCTGAACTCGAAGTTGCTGCGCATCAGCAGATAGAGAACGGCGCAGGACTCCTGGCGAATGTGCACCAGCCGACTGTCGCAGGCCTTCAGCAGCTCATAGACCATCTGGCCACAGAGCATTGCATTGCCCTTGAACAGGGCCATCGAATAGTTGTTGATGAAGGCGCGCAGCGCGGCAAACAGATGCTTGGACAGGCGCTCCGACTGGCCCAGCTGCAGGAAGCGCAGATAGACGCGCGCCAGCTTGGGCAGCACCAGACTGTCGGCCAGGAGCTGGCGGAATTGCAGCACGTAGAGGCCGAGGCAGTCCAGTATGATCATGCCCACCTCCGTGGCCAGGTTTGATTCGTACAGCGCTTGCTGCGATCTAGCACACAAATCCATGTCCTCGAGCAGATGCTCACGCGTCTGGGTGAGGGTGCCAGTGCTGGGCTCTGCGCTGCCGTTCTCCACCACAGGCGGCGTGCTGCGAGCGGGCAGCGTATTCGCTTTAGCCGGCCTCTGCACTCGAGCCTCGCTGGCCATCACAATGTTCTTCTTGCCCACGTAGCGGAATTGCAGCAGGCACATGTCCAGAATGGACAGGAACTGCAGTGTCTCCGTCTCGTTGCAGCTCTGCCACCAGGCGACCATTTGATCCTGCGACAAGTGCTTCACAATAAACAGAAAGCCGAGCAGCAAATCTTTGCTCTCCGCCGCACTGAACTTGTCGCAGCGTGCGAGAATCTGGGCATGGGTCACGCTCACGGATCGATTGTGACCGTTGCGCATGGCCACGTCCATTTCGCCATTGGTGTAGGCGCCGATCGTTGTGGTGTCCTGTGAGTGCTAGCACAAAGATTTAATCATTTAATTTAATAGACAATTAAATATATTATCTAATTGACTTACGCCTGAATCGGAGTTCGAGTTGAGGGACAAATTGGAGATGCCGTTGCCAATCGCCGAGCCCGCAATGGCGGCCAGATAGTTGTGGTCCTTGATGTGCATCGAGGTGCGACAGGGACTGGCGTGGTCAGCGTGGGGCGTGAGGCGATTCTTGGAACGGGGCGTGGAGGTTAGCGAGCCGAAGGTCGAGGAGTCCTTGCTGAATACATAGCTGCTGGAGCAACTGAGCCGCTTAGTATACGACGCCGAGTCCGCATAGACATGGCCGTTGGGCGTGCTGGCGTCCGATTCGGACAAATCATCGATGCGCTGCAGGTTGTCCATGACAATGCCCAGCCAGGGCACATACAGCAGCGCGATGCGGCTCAGCTGGCCGCGCTGCTGGTAGCGCGCGTCCAGCTCGTGCTTGGCCAGCAGATCCCTGAACACGGACAGCGCATGGCGCCGCACGTGGCCCACCTCGTTGAGGCTGCTCTTCAGCTCCTGCAGCAGCAGGCCGGAGAGGAAATGCTGGCGACAGAACTGTTCCGAGAGCGTGAAATGCTGCAGCATTTCGGGCGGTCGATTCTTCGGATTCAGCACGAACGGCAGATTGAGCGGCACATAGTGCTCGTGCTGGCAGATCTCCTGCAGGAAGTTGAACTTGTACTCGTGCAGCACGCGCGGATTGCCAGGCGAGAACTGTTCCATGTAGAAGCGAATCAGCTTGAACACAAAGCCGCGATCCATGTAGCTGAGGCACTGGCGGATAAAGCGCGCCAGCGAACGATTCAGCAGCTGCGTCTCCTCGCCGAGATCATCGTAGCGGGTTGTTATGTACGGTATCAGCGCCTTGACCAGCTGCTCCACCCGATCCGCGTACTCCTTGGGAAAGCGCTCGTTGCGCAGCATGCGAATGCGACCCGTGGCCAGCAGATGCTGCGCCATGCTCTTCACAATCAGATCGAAGAAGATCGAGGAGTAGCGCATGAACTTGTTCACGATCAGAAAGTCCGTGTTGTTGGGATTGAGCAGGTAGGGCAGGTGGCGGCACAGCTCGCCGTGCACGGTGCGCGATCGAGCTGTCTGCTGACTGTAATAGGGCGCATGGAACACATACTTCACGTACGAAGCGAGCAGCTCCGTGCGCTTGGCCTCATCGCTGATCTGGTGTATGACGTTCGTTAGCAGACGAATCACATTCAGGCCGATCTCCTCGGACTGCGTGTGCACCAGGAGTGTGAACAGCTCGTTGAGGAGCGTGGGCAGAAAGTTGATCAGGGAGCGCATGTCGATGGCGTGCGCCGCCTTGAGGATCTTGCAGGTCTCCGTCTCGGCTGGCAGGGCTCCAGTCTTGCCGCCCTCCAGCAGGCGTTCGCAGTGGGCAAAAAAGTTGTGCAAATGCTGGTCGGATGTCAGCACCGTGGAGTCCAGACGCAGGCCAACGCTGAACAGCGCTCGCTGATTGTCGATCCACTGGATGTCCGGACCGCAGTTCTGCTGAGAAATTGAAAGGGTTGTAGGCGGCCGTGGGGTGGGTGGGGTAGTAGTTACGGATGCAGTGCATGAAGAGAATGTGCGGAAAAGAAAATACAGAGAGCGGGTTTTTGGTTAGGCAAGCACGGAATGGATGTGGATCAAAAACACAAAACACGATGCATGAGTCAATGATCGATGCTAGCAGCGACGACAGCAACAACTTACCCCCTTACCCCAGCCCAGCGGCTGTATGGATAGATATCCAACGGGCAGCGTGGCAGCCACGGGCAGCAGCTGCTCCTCCAGACAGATGCGATTCTTCTGCAGCAACGGCAGCCAGGCATAGCCAATGGGCGTCTCAAATGCTGCGTGCGCATCGCGTTTCTTGCTCAGGTTACAGGAGACGTGATAGAACGAGAAGAGCAAATGATGCTCCGGAAAGAGGCCCAGCGGCAGACGCAGCTTGATCTCCTCATACCACGTGGGCGTCACATTGTGATGCAGCACCGGGCAGGCGATCTGTGAGACCAACAGTTCCTGACCAGGTCGGCCATAGATGCACTGTGAACGAAGTGAAAACTCTCAGATTAGATGCACAATTGACTTTAGCATTGGAGTTCCTACCGTTAAAGGTTTACTGTACTCGCCATCGCCATCTCTCAGCTCGACGACGACTGTGATGTTGCGAGCGCGTGAAAAGATCTTTTGACTATCGAACTGAAGGCTCAGGGGATACACATAGAGATGGTTACAGAAACTGGTATAGGGATGCGCATCCCGCTCGGTTTGGCTCTGAAACTCGGCGAGTTCCAGAGTGAGCGGCTGCTTGGCGGAGGCACTGAAGGTGGACAAGGGCGCCAGGGACTTGGTCAAGCCGCAGGGCGTCGTTTGATCCAGCAACTGCACCTGCAGGCGCATATAGCCCGGTATGATGTTAAGCTTGCTAAGTTTTTCCGGCTTGCGGTAGTCGGCCAACAGCTTCAGCAGCTCCTCATCGCGCAGCTTGGGCAGCTCCTGCCGATAGATGGTGCTGAACTCGCACACGCAGTTGGAGTCCACGTCCAGCTCATGGCTGTAGGCCTTGAAGAGCGGCCGGGCGGCCCAGGCGAATGGCTGGCGATAGTGCCCGATGTGCTGGGCACAGCTCTTGGCCGTCTTGTGCACCTTTTGGCCCAGCTTGGGATCACGTGCGGCCTTCATATATGGCTCGGCCGCCTGGGCAATGCTGCACTGCAGCACCTTCTCAATGCGCAGCACCAGATAGATGTCCGCATGCGGCGCGCTGACCGACAGCATGCACTGGCGCAGCTGGTGGAATTGCTGACGTGGACAGCGCAGCAGCTCGGATGAGACGCTGTCGAACAGCGAATGTGGAGCTTGGGAGGCATTGCGCTCATCGTTCTCCACACGCCTGGGGATGCCACAGTCCGCCACGGAGGCGGGCACTGGGGTATTGGGCAGCATCTGGGCCGCACTGGGCTCATTTATGTTGAAGTAGAAGTTCTCGCTGAGCTTCCGTCCGGCTTTGGCGTCATAAAGCGCCAAGCTGGTTATATAGGGCTCCACCTGGCACAGCTGTTCGCCCGCTGCACCATCCGCCATATCCGCCGACTGGCACTGCAGGCGAAAGCGCAGGCACTGACAGCTGAGCAGGACGCGCGTGCCAAAGTGATCGCGATACTGCTCCACATTATCGTTGCCCACGGCCTTGGCGTTGCTCTGGTAGCAGGCGAAGAGACGGCGGCGTTGCTCGCGACGCGCCTGCGCTATGGAGTGATCCGTCTCGCGTCCATACTTCATCAGCTGCGGATGCAGCGACTGATCCAGGCCCTTGAGAGTGCCAAACGTGGCTGGTTCCGTGGCCGGCGGTTGCAGCTGTGGCGTGGGCGTGGCACTGGCATTACCATTGGCTGGCTGGCGCTCTAGCGATGCGTTGCGCTTCTCCTCCTGCGCCTTGTTCTGTGCCAGCACTGAGGACAGCTTGGACAGCCAATCTTTAAAGTCCTGCTCGTTCTCGGCGGCCAAGGTGAACGACTTGTGACCAGTTGTCATGCGCAGCTCAAAGCAGAAGCGACCACGTTTTGGATTCTGTACAAGAGAGATTCGCAATTAGAATTGGACAGATTGAAGATAATATATGCCGACTCACCTGCACCACCTCGGTGCAAAAGTCCATGACAATGGTGGCCTTGGCCTCGCACTGCTTCTCATCTTTGTGCAGCTCGAGCATGTAGGTGCCATCGATCTCCTGGCGCAGATAGCAATAGCGACGCTTGAACGACTTGTTGCCAATGTTGGCAAACATGCGATCCGCGGCCGAGTCGGGCCCCTTCAATAGGAAACCCTGTTTGGTAATGCTGTCTGCCTGGGAGCGAGTCATCTGCTCATCGATGCGGTCCTGGTCAGCATCGATTTCGTACACCTCCTCCAGCAGCTCCTCGGCAGGTGAGGTGCTACAAGCATAGACATCAAGTATCAGAAAATAGGCTTGGCTGGAATGCCCACACGCTTACCTGGGCAGATCGTGACAGTTGCCGCCATATGCACTGTACTTGTAGTGGATGAGATGATTCTTGGCACGGTACGTGTACAGCGCCTGGCGAGTGAAGCGCGTGCACTCGGCACGCGTGCCCAGAGCAGTGGCATCTGTCACATCCTCGCTGGGCACTGGCTCCTCGTCCGCATACTCATCGACCTCCTCGGGCTGCGCCAAGTTCGAGCGCAATGTGTTGGAGGACAACGCCGACTCATAGGATGACTCCTGCGAGGTCTTTCGACTCACCGCCGACCCGTTCGAGCACTGCGAGCTCTTGCGCGACAACTGCCCATTGCCATTCGAAAGGCTGCTCGTGCTGCTGTGGCCATTGTGGAGGCTGCCATTCGACTGCAGGCTGCCCTGCCGGCTCACCTGGCCGTGCCCATTGCTGCCCAGCACAATTGGCCCGTGCAGTGGCGTCACAATAGCCTCATTGGCTGGCACAAATCGATCTGCGACAGACTTGGCAGTGGTGCGCTGCTTGCGCGGCATGACAATCTCCTGGAATACATGGGGAGGGCAATTGCGTTTCAGTAATGAGGAAACTTTGTGAAGGCTAAAAATATATTCTATTGACTATCAGTTAACCTATTAGTAAACTGCTAACAAAGAATTCTTTAGTAGTTGTTGCTCGACTAAAAGATACCCTAAACACAATCTACGTTTTATCAGTTTAATTATATGGATATAAAACACAATCTGGAGTAAAAATATATATTCTTTACTGTGGTCTGTCAACCAAATAACTATATCCTGATTGGCCATTTCCAATGGGTTTTATATTTATATATGCTAAATCAATTCCGATTATCAGTTAGAATACAAGTTAATTATTTACTGGATATCTTACTTAATTTCGAGTAAAGTTACTTCAAATATCTCAATTGTAATCTCTTTCTGCATATACTAATCTTTAGATCCAGCTTTTCTTTTAGCTCCAACTAAGCACTAAATGCATATTTATAGCCAATATACATCTCAGGCGCACGCATCATTGATTTATGACGCCGCATTTCATTCCGGGCCGATCCGAAAGTAAAAGTTTTGTGCATACCCAGTGAAATGAATAAATTATTCGTTCAGGCTTTTAGGCTTTTGCCACGCAACTCACCGAGACATCGTCCGCTGGATAGATAAGCAGCTCGCGCTGCGGATCGTTTTGTATGAGTGTTTTATTTTTGGCTATAAAGGCTTCAAAGTCGATCGGCTCCACGACGAGTGGTTTGTTCTGCAATTAGGAAGAGAGAGAAAGAGAGAGAGGGTGAGATGATATTTTGGTTAGATTCTTGTTTTCTTGCTAATTTATGTGTGCCACTTGTAAAAGCACAGCGCATCTATAAATACATACTGCTCCCCCAATAACTAAATACTTATGGCTATGCTCACTCCCATTTTCGAATTTATGCAATGCGCGCCCGAAAGAATTTATTGAATTTAAGCACGCAATAAATTTATAGCCATTTGCCTATAGCCACCCGATGCC
Organism: Drosophila navojoa; assembly: GCF_054131105.1. Lineage (NCBI taxonomy): Eukaryota > Metazoa > Arthropoda > Insecta > Diptera > Drosophilidae > Drosophila > Drosophila navojoa. Next base: position 14,915,674 of record NC_142891.1, on the reverse strand, counting down.
GCCCCACGAACTGTGCGGACCTTGACCGCATTACATAGCGGATGTCGACGTCTCTGTTTGATTTTGATATTCTGTTGTTGTGTCTGGCAGCTTCTGCTGCTGCGACTACGGCTGCAACTTGTAATGATGTGTTCCATGCCATCTACACGTCGGCGTGGGCCGAGCCATTGGCATAAACAAATCGATTTTGTTTAGATATTCGGCATTCGACATTCGACATTTTGCAGCGCCTTGCAGCCAATTTGAGAGATCTCATTTTGCGCATTCGAGTTTCAGAATTTGGCCACGATGACACCATGGAGGTGCGCCGGCAAACTCAGTCTGACAAGTGGGCAGCGGCCCAACCCTTTGTGACATGGCGCCAGCTCGAAAAGGTTAAAGTGCCGTTTCCGGTGTCGCTTACAGCTTGACGCGAACCCCCAGCCTGGGCTTGGCTCTGGCTTCAGTTAATGGGCTTCAGAAATGGGAGCATCGTGTGATGCCTTCAAAAAGGAAAAAGTGACAAGCAAAGGTGTCGGCCAGTTAAACAGGTCAAATATAGGTATATAAAAGCATTAGCTAATAACGATTGTCTGAGGTCAGCAAAGAGTTTGCTGAAACCAGAGAAAGTAAAGCAAGTCATAAAATCATTCTGTGCGGGACTGGTAGAGAGTGAAAGAGACTTGAGTAAAGTCTTCAAAGACCAACTTAAATTATGATCTGCGATTCCTTTGACGTCTACAAGATTTTAATACATTCACACCTTCCCAAGCATAATGAAATGTCAATTAACAATTTGATGAATTTAGGCATTTATAGCCCAATTATAATAATGCATAATGAATACAAATTCGCCATAAGTGAAACTGAATTAAATTGTTAAATCACACAAATATTACGAAAATAGCAGAATTTGTATATAATTTTGTTTTATTCATGAGATTATATATTTCTGCGGCTGTTGCCAAAAACATAATCGAAATTTCAGTGAAATCTTGAAAAAAAATTTTTTATAATCAATGCAGAGCGAATGAAAGAGAAGATAAACAGAAGCCATAAAACAGCTTAAGAAAAAGTTAGCATAAATCTTAAGAATTTGCATATGTCAGAAAAAGTAAAGGTAAATTTTCGATTTCGATCTCGATTTCCATTTGAGCAACTCTGCCAGCTATACTCTTCCCAGCCAGTCACGTCCAGCGCTCGTTTCTTATAGCCACTGCGGCCTGTAGTAGCCTCTACCCTGAGGCGTTCGTGTGAGGAGCTAAATGTCAATGCACTTGTCGCCTGCTCGCGGTGATTGCCTGTCACATGTGAAAATCATTTCGTTTATAGGCCCAAGTCGTGCTCTCTCTCTCTCTGTCTCTCTTTCACGCCCCCTATCTTTCGCTTTTCACTCACGCACAGGCATGCAAATTGCCTGCCTCCGCGTCGTCACTTGCGCAATTAAAACCCCCACTCAAAAAGTCTGAGCCGGGAGCGACGACAAGTGCATCGGGCATTACGCAAAGCAATTACCAAATCAATTGGGCAGCCAAACTACAGCATATAACGGCTTAATATGGTATATACCCTGTAATAAGACGCAATTGGGCAGGCATGGAATGTACCAAGGCAACACTGGGTATTGGCTAGCATACTAAATTAGTTAGAGAATCTAGAGAATATTAGTTAAATTATGATTCGATTCAAGTATACATAATTTTGTGAGGCAAATAAGAGAAAGAGAATATTAGACACAAAATTAGCTTCAAAATTGTGATAATTTAAAAAAAAATTAATTGATATATTTAAATTATATTATATTCATTCATTTTGTGATTTTTTTCAACTTCATGCAATTCTGGTTCTACAAGCATCGATTCTTGTTTAGTGAACAGCAAAAAATAAAACAATAAAAAATATACAATAAATTCCCAAGTCACTTGAAAATGCAACAATTTGTCGCTCTGTCCATGCCATATCTCTCTTAATGGCACCAACAAATAATGTTAAAAATGCAACAGAATCCTCTTTAATGAAAACCAACTTCACTCGACATACAACACAGTTGCTCGCTTCCGTCTTCATTTGGCTATAGGAAAATAGTTCCCAAAGACTTCTGAACGAGCTTCATCATTAGCATTTAACAGGTTGGCAGCGTGTTTTTTTTAGAGCTAGTTACGCATACGACAGAGACCTTCAAGCGGAGCATGGAAAAATGCCATGGGCGTTGCTGAAATGCCAACATCCAACATTTAACATGCCAGCAAACTTGTTCAGATCACTCAATATGGGCGCAATCTATCGCTGTATCTGAATACACAGTCTTACACGCAAATTTGTTATAAAAAAAAAAAATAAATAAAAGCTGATAGGGAATGAAACCGCAGCGCCTAACCACAAGAGCAACAGCCATTGGTCCAGCTGCCTGGCAAGGCGTGAAACCTGAGCATCATCATCATCATCATCATCATCACCGGCATCAGCAGCATCTTGATCATCGTCATCAGACAGCAAACGCTATTATCAGACGCTGGATTGGGTTGGAGGCGCCACCACGAAACGTGATGATTTTCTATGCCTGGCCATGCGATTGCAGTGGTGCAGCGGTGCAGCGGTGCAGCCAAGTGGCATGCGGCTACTTGTCGCTGGTTATGGTTAATGTTCGATGGCTACGGCAATGGTAATGGCAATGACCGAACCGAAAGGGGCGTTCGTTGATTTCGATATGGCAGTAGCTGTATGCAGACATCGCCTTGCCAGCCCCGACCAGCCCAGGCCAACGGAGCCCTGGCCATGTCAATGTCTATGAGTGCAGCCCCACAATGTCGCTAAAGCAGAGCAATCACTCCCCTATGGCTGGCTCGCTCGCTTTCCCCCGTTTGAGCCCCCCAATCGCCAATCAATTTAAATTGCAACAATGCAGCCGCCTTTTCATATAAAAAGATCTTGAGCCGCTTAAATGAGCGATACAATAGAGCGGCACAAATGGTCGGGGGAGAAATGTATTTTGTGTTGTTTTTGTTTCGCTTTGAAGTGAATTGGAAACCATTGAAGTGGTCTGCCTCTAGGCAGCGCCTCAAAACCGATTTGCATTATGGGCCTGTGGAAAAGTTTTGACTAATTTTAGTTTTGCTGCGTGGGGCGAACTTTTGACCCACACTCAAAACAAATCAAATGTTCTTTGATAAAAGACAAAACAGACAATATAACGCAATGTCAGGGAGCATGTGCCACTATAAACTATATCTAAAGCAAAAAATGTTTTAATAGCAACAACAATTTTATATTAAATGGGCTTAAGTGATCCACTATGGAAATGAAAGTGTTTTGCCATTTTTGCATATATATCTGCATGTTTAGTGTAGATATATACTATGGAAGACTGAACAAAAAGCATTTAATATATACATATGTATATATATACACGTTCGAATTTATAGTTCTCTTATAATAAACATATATTTTTGTTTATGTAAATCGTATACTATATTTTTTTAGCGCCAACGTCAAGTAAATTAAGAATATAATGAAAGATACATATACATGTGCATATAAAATACAAATGTACTTTTCTTTTTATTTATATATGTATTTAAAAAAAAAAAATCAGAATTGGAAATGCTTTTATATTTATCTTCTTCGTATGTAATACTTGACCTATATTTAATTTAATAAATATTTATTGCATTCAAGTGCTTTGATTATCGTTTCTTGAAAACTTGTTTGCATACTCACAACAGCTTCAATTTTTCTTCATAAAGAAATAGTCCAGCGTTTGCGTTAAGTGTTATGAATTGCAATTCAAAGAATTTTGAATTTTGAAGTGCTGGAGTGGAGTTGATATAACCATATTATGCCAGCTTTATCAAAGCTCAAAACCTGAGTCAGCTCTGTAAGCTGATAATAAATATAATGTACTAGTATAGAAACTCTTAATTTAAGGGACTTTCAATAGTTATCAGAGTCCTATACTACATACTCTTAGTTTAAAATAAACAATTTGCATATATATTTTTATCTATATCCGCCACATCCGCTCGATGCACGGTCGACCCTAAAGGCACACGCCTTGTCCTCGCTTCTATTTTTAGCCGTTTTATATTACATATTATTGTACAGTTCTTTACATAAATTAGAAAAAGAGGGAGAGGGGTCACCAGACTGAGCTGAGAATTTGCATGAATTGCGCTGATAAAAAGAAATACTTTGCATAGCAATGTCATCACACAATGCACTGGGTTATGCTTGTGTATGTTTGCGTGGATACTCTGAGAGTTTTTTTTTTATTACATGTATATAAAATTTCATTTCTGAGCTGCGTCTGTCACTGCGCCCGGTTTCCCAAGTGACGCAGCGGAAAAGGCCGCAAAAGGCGCGACAGTTTCGGTTTTGGTCATCATCAGGGCAGGTTTGGGTACAACGAACCCGTCGCAAAAATCGTTTGTGTTTACACAAATGTCGCTACGACCACGTTAACTGGGACTCGAGCATTGGCGTAAACTCAATTTGTGACGTCTAGTCAGCGAATATTGAGCTGGAATTCGAGCAGATGTAAAGCATGTGGAAATTGTAATTTTAAGTGGGAGTTCTTGGCATTGTAGAGGATCAAATTATTATATATATAAAATTTGGCTAGTAATTTAATTTGGAAGTTAGTTAAGGCTTGCTTAATAATTTGAAAAAATATTTGTAGTTAGTTTAGTTTTAGTTTTAATCTAACAATATATTGATTGTCTGCAATAAACACTCTAAAACAGAAAAGCTAAATTTTTAAAGTTGTTCAGAAATAAAAGTTTGTTGACAACCTAAATACAGACAAAACCTTGAATATCAACAAATGAAATCGGATCTTAATCAAGATAACAAGATACACATATTTCATTCAAAGTTTCAACTACTTCAATGCGTGTTGTAATTATAAAAAGCGCTTTAAGGGCTCCAGGGACCAGCGACACATTCCACTTGAGCTTTTGAAAATCTCTCGCATAACTTTGACAAAACGAACGCATTGACAATATTGAACTTTCTAAGCTGCCCGACAATTCTATTGATTTGATGTGGAACTGAAGAGAGCCATTGTGTGTAGAGCTTGGCGCAAAAATAAAAGAAGAAAATAAAAACAAATTTCACCCAGTTTGGAAGACGGCTGGCCCTAAATCTTAAGCCTCAATACAAATTACTCGATGATTTGTGAGCCAATTTACATGCGCGATTCCACAAATGAGGAAGTTTATCATTAGCCGCACAATTCAAGTCTCGAACAGGTTCGACAAATTCGAGGCATTCATTAGATGGCTTTTTGTTCATTTGCGCACAATGCGCTTGGGATGGATGGCGGGCAGGCAACTGCAGCGGCTCATTTAAATCATTTCGTATAATGCCAATAGCCGTGGCATTATAACTCACATATTATGCTGCACTGCTAATCGCAGCACCTGACGCAACACTCAAGTGGGAAAAAGTGCCGCAAGACTTTCATTCGATTATGCAATCTACATATTATTAAGATGGCACTTGGTAACAAGGTCCTGTACGCAGAGATATTTAATTGATCAATTCAAGTAACTCTTACATTTGCATTAGCTATATTTAAATTTAAACAATTTCGATTTATCAAAAATATTTTTAACAAAACTTTACGGCCTTCCTCTATCACTTGACTTGATATTTATAATTTGATTGCTCAATGCAGCGTCGAAAGATCAGCTTTAAGGCATCCTAATCGGCTTTTGGGTTCTCGAAACTTGTTTTTCTGGCCACCTAAATGGCAACGCCACAGCCGGCTTATGGTGGGTGTGGCATCGGCTCGCTGAGGCAGTTGCCAAAGTTCAAGCTGTAGCTCAAGAGGTTTATTCAACTCGCCAGCCAAAGACAACTCGGCTGCTGTGACAATTGAGCAATTAATGGCAGACATTCGCTTTTTGGCCAGCTGCTTGATTAGCGCTTATTACACAGTCGCTGCAGATAGAAAACGAACTACGTTCGGTCTCTTGGCCATAATTAGCTGGTCGACAGGCGCTGACAGGTTCTCGTCTGTTGTTTTACAGCTATTTATGGCTGTGCTCTATGTACAATTGAAAGTGCTAAGTACTATTTAGAAAGTAGACATCCATATGATATATAGATAGATATGTCTGTGTGTGTAAAGCACACACACATGCACACATGCACACCCAATTTTCCAGTGGAAACAGCTATTGCACTGAAACTGTCAACTTTCCCAAGCAGACGCCATAGCACAACGTTCATTAAATTGTAGACGGGGGCAATTACGAGTTTAGATTGAAGACGTCGCAATATTCTTTCAACTACGCTCGTCCAATGTGCTTTTTACTCCAAAAATGTTTTGTTTTTCATTTGACTTTTTTTTTTTTTTAATAACTAAAGTTTGTGTTTGCTTTTCTTTTGCTTTCTATTAAAACGATTTCTAGTGCCTCGAATCGGTTTTAATTATTTCCTTATACCCTTGAGAATGTGGGAACAGCTGTATCAGTCGAGTTACATTTGATAGTAGATACAAAAAATAAAAAAAGGAATTCTCTTCAAATATAAGTTAAAGTAATATCATAAATCAAAGTCACCCACTTCCGTTTGTCCAATTTGGCTTTGGACACAGGGTATTTTCAAGTTGAGTCTTTTTAACCACAAAAAATACTTTGCTACTAGTTTATTTTGTTATTTCTTTTTTTCGCTGCTTCACATGTCCAAGAATTGAAAAACTGTTGTTTGTTTTTTCTGTACGATTAGCTTTTGCACTCTTGTCGCGTGGGAACTTTTTTATACATTTTGTGCTCTTTCTACTTTGCGCTGCACTTGCTTTTTCATGCGTTTGCTTTGAAGTTGTCCTCAAGGCTGAGCCCCAACGCCCCACAAGACCGCTCTCTCTCTCTCTTCCCTCAGCTCAAGCAGTGCTTGATTTGTTGTCTTTATTGTTGTTGTTGTTGTTGTTGCTTGCGCCGGTCGGTCAGCAAAAGCGGTTGAGCAACTGCCAGAGGGCAAAATGAATTTGTTGAAATAAAGTAGCCAAGGCGGCCGAGGTGGGAAGTGGCAAGTGAAGTTAAGTGTATCGTTTGACCTTGAAGGGTTAGGCCAGCAGGTGACACACATCTTAATGCAGCTGGGAAGGCCTTCAAGCGTTACTTAAGTTAACTGCAGACTTGAGTTCTAGATAAATATTAATGCCGTGCACAGTTTGAATACAATTATGATGTAATACATATTTAGTATGTATTTAATATAACTTGTAATCCCTTTATATAAACAATATCGTATAGCTTACAGATACTTGTGTCTGGAATGTTCTCTATATACATATAATTATATTTATTTTTTGGCTGTCTTAGCAGGTTTCTGTTATCAAATTTGTAATATAAGCCATATATTTTATTTAAGTATTTAATTATGTATTTTACAGGCTGATTAAATTGATCAAATCTCTCAGGCTTTTCCAACGATCTGCTCATTTATGAGCAAAGTCACAAAAACTTTTTTGATTTGTGGATTCAAAGAGAAAATAGAAAAGCATTCAAATGTTTGAACTTCACTATTTGTTCATCTAAAGAGTATACGAGAAATCAATAATCAGCATACGGTAATCAATAATCACTACTGAGCTGCACAAATTCAACAGTTACTATCGTAAATCTCTTTGCTTTATTATTGACAATTGAACTTTCATAGGAAAAATGCGCAATGCAAGCGATTTCGCCACCCACACGTACGGCCACGCCCCTGAAAAAACAGGTAATACTAAAACTATTTAGATGCCATCGCACTCCATGCAGCGACGTCATCATCTTTCCACCCTTTCTCTTGGCACTTTTCGCACTTTTGTTATTTGCGAATGTCTGCGACTTTTGTGCTCTGTTGACAGTTGACGATGTTGTTATTGTTGTTTGTTGTTGTCGTTGCTTTTGCACTCTACTCTATTGCATAATAAACAAACAAGCTGCACAACTGCCACCCAGATGCAGCTCCCCCTCGCAAACAGCAGCTACCTCAATATCAATTTAACTTTTTCTCATTTAACTTGTTTAGAGACTCTGAGCGAACGAACAACGCAGTCAACCTCTGTGTGTGCATCCATCATTAACTGAAAAGTAAGTTGAACTGTGTCAAGTGGAAGTTGATATACGCTTCTGCGGTAGTAATTACTAATCTAAGCTGGAATTCACCATAATAAGACGTATGTATATATTTCTTGGCAAAAACTCATTTGACAGCTGACATTTGTTCACAACATAAACATCCACTCCCTACGTTACATACTGAATGCCACAATCGATATGCCCTCTTTGGGTAATGCATGAAAATTCGACTGGCATCGTAAAATGCAAATGGATTTTCTCAGATGCTCAGCAATAATTTTTTACGACTATTCCCTTAACAAATGCCATTATATTCGCAAATGTCATTCACTTCTCCACGGTGGGCGTATCTAGTCGATGCGTGAGCAAGCATTTAGCACTTGCTATAGAATTCTACTTGAGCTCGTCGACACGGCAGTTTTATCTGCAGACTTGGCTGGCAAATATTTGGCATTCAGTGTATCCACATTAGAATAGACATCGTTTGTTATAACTCTCGAGTCTCGGGTTGACATAGTTACTAAACTAAACTACAAAAAAAAAAGAAAATTTAAAAAAATATATACATAAATACTCAGCTCGCTTCCGTATGGAGCGCTGACAATACAAGCTTTGTCCCTCGCACTCTGTGCCAAAGTTTGGATCTGTCGTGCTTTTCAGTGGATTTCATTCGCATTCTTTGTTTTTCTGTGTAAACGGGTACAAAACAAGAAAAAAGGGTTTGTAGACACACGAGACACAATGCGACATGTCAGCGACCTTTGCTTGTCTGATTTATCACAGAATCTTTTCAGCGCTTTTGTGTGTGTGTGCGTGTGTGTCTAGGGCTCGAAGGCCCTACTGTCCCAATTAACCGAGCTGAGCCAAGTTTAAATTTGGCATTATATATAAATATATTAAAACATGCAGAGAAAGATTCGCTGTAAAGATTAAATTATTTAAGAATTGGCATCAAAAGAATCTTTTTAAGTCTGCATAAATTTGTTAAGTAAATTCCTGGAATTTTTGCAGCAAAACAAAAGTAAATAACTAAGAAAATATACCGACTATTGAATAAAAATATATAAAAATCCATGTTTTAATTTTATAAAATTTAAAGACATCAGTTTAGATTCTTTTTCAATGCTAAGAAAATATCAAATTGCAGATGATACTTATATTCTAATTCTATAAATTAATTAATTATATTGTAATTTTTATTTTATATTTTATTTTTTTTTATTTTTTATATATGTGTGTATTTTATATATAAATGGTCTTTGAAAAAATCGTGCAACTATTCAAGGTAATTAGTAATTCTAGTTAAAAAGAATGGAATGAACAATAGGAATATGTTTTGCTTCAATAATTATATATTTCAATTGAAAGTGAAATCTATACACATTCATTTACTCAGCCAATTAACAAGAAATATATGTATATATTTACTCGAAATATAAATAAAATATATTTTCACCCACTGAAGTTTTTGCGAACAAATCATTGAACATGTTTATAAATTCATTCGAAGAGGCTTCTTTTTATAAATATTGTAAATCTCTGCGATTATTAAGCATATAACAGCTGTAAAATTCGCACCTTTCACCTAGTCGTACGTTCCCTAGTATATGGCGGTTTCTCTTACAGCTTTACGTACTTACAGCGCCTAGATAAACTTTTGGTTTTCACACATTTTCATGTTTGCTGCTGCCGTTGCCGGCGTTGCTTCACTTGCTGTGGAATCCACAAGATGTTTATTTATCTGCCACTTCAATTTGTGTTCTCTACATTATTTATCATTGCTGAAAATCTGAGGCGTGACCATAAATTAAGTTGCCATTAATTTGAAAAAATTCGCAGCGCTTCGGATTCGCAAGAAATGTTTTTATTATAGGTCAGGCCGCGCGAATTTTCTCTTTTTTTCCCCTTCTTCTGTAGAATATGACGCCTTGTGCGAAAATACAAACGCAAATTCCCAAATATCTAAACAAGACAACAAAGACATGCGAGTGCCCTGATCGGGAGTGCATGACTATGACAGTACTTGTATATATATGTAAATAAATATGTAATGTAAATTTATTCATTTTAAATGAGCAAAGGTTTGTGAGCTTTGCCGATAGACAAGGGGAATTTAGTTATTTCTTAATTATTTATATATAAGAAGCCAATATACCCTATAACCATACTATATCATCATTGCGTTCAGCATTCGCGTGAGAAATTTTTCTTTTCACATTTTGCGCACAAAACTAAAAGTTGGATACATTTAATTAAATTATTTTTATAGTTTGTTTGTTTTTTCGTTTTGGTTTGCCGGTGCCGACAATTGTGCCGAATTTCCGGTAAATTTCGCAACAATAGCAGTAGAAGTGTGTATTATTAATAATTTTATTTATAACCATCAAATGTGCGCGGCGAGCAGTTGACGAGAGCGGGTCTCTGGGGCCCACAATTTGCGGCTTAAATGGAGCATTCAGTGGCCGTGAGTCAACATAAACAGCGACATAACAAGACTCATAAACCATAAAACTGATTGCACCTGCAGTTTTGTTTTCTCATTTTTTGTTTTTTCACTTTTTTCTCAACTCTCATAAAAATAGAAATAGAATTGGAAAAGCTTTAAACTTGATTCGTTCTCAGTGAAGGAACAGGTTTCGGGTTTGGGTTTCGAGTTTCAAGCATCGAGTTTTTCCACTAGACACCATTTTCAATGTCAATATTAGCACGACTGTCAGTCCGTCAGTTTGTCAGTTTGTCAGTCTATCAGTCCACAGTTCCACCTTAAAAGGCGGGCGGCAAATTGAATTTAGATAAAGATGCATCTACTGTTCAAATAGAGGAGTACAACATGAGCGTGAATACGGTTTTCGATGGCTTGAATTGTGGAAAGTTGGGAGAAATAATCGCATGACTTATGTGTGCATGGAAAGTGCTTGAAAATTATGAGTCGAGATTATCGAGGAGTACATTAAATTACACTTAAATTATGCATGACATGCATTCATTAATCATTCAGGAACTCAGTCTGATGAGCGTGCCATAGAAAGCATTTTATTAGTCACCCCAAGTGAAGGTCGCGTTCTGAAGGCAATCGATAAGACCTTTGCTTGCTGTTGTTAGTCTATAAATATCGAGTGCAGAATATAGATGGCTGAATCTGGGTTAAGTAGGCTGGTTAATTGTTGTTGTTACCAAAATGGAGAGACTGCGCTGATAGCTTCCAGGGCAGTGTATCTAAAATGATAGAAAGAAGCAGCAATTGGCTTGGATCAGTACAAGCTATTACGTTCAAATGCTTGAACATTGATTATATATAGCATTTATATATGTATGTAAACATTAACTATATATGAGATGCGTCACGAGTGTGTGTAGAGAATGTTATGTATAGATATTTCGGAAATATATACAATAATTAACTGATGTTAATACTTATAGTTTGCATATGATGAGGCAGGTAAACACATCCAGGTATAATATACTGCTTATTAAAGCGCAAACACACGCACACACACACACACATTGATACATACTCACAAACAAGCAAACGTCAAAAGTTCAGAGGCGATGCTTCCGTTCGCCAAACAAATGAACAGCACGAAAGCTACAGCAAAATGTACAAAATAAAATAAAGAGAATACAACAAAGAATACACCTTTATAGCAGTAACACATAGGGAGGAGACCAAACAAACATGAATACGATAGGGTTCTGGACTGCCAGATGCTCTATGTATATAGCTTGGTACTCTATATATAGTTGATATATTTTAATGTAAAAATAATATATGATTAAATTTATGTTTCGAAACATTCTCTTACTTTTGGTATATAGTTCATTCAACACATAATCTAGATGAATATATGCAAAGAATATTTTATATTTGTTTATGTGAACCACTATTAAAATAAATTTTAGTAAATTTATTAAATCTTTAACTTATCGTTTTTATAAAAAATTAGTTCACTTAGTTGTACTATATTTGTTTTATTTATTTTTTAATGCTTAAATTTATAAAGATATACATGCCATTGAGTTTAATTGCCTTTTAAAATATTGACCAATAAAATGTTTAACTCAATTCGCATCAAGGCAAACAAATATAAGATTTTGATCTTCACATTAATTAGCCAAAACTTTTTATGTTTAAAAATAAATATATGTTATATCGATAAAGTAAATTAGTGAAACATTTTGTGCTATTTCTCTATCAAAGCAATCTCTGAAAAATAATAAATACTTCAACATTTTAAAATTGCATTGATTTTCAAAAGTTTGCGAACATAATTCATGCCTTGAACGAGTCGAGTCAATCACAGGGTATAGCGAGACAGAAACAGTGACCCTCCCCAAGCAGTTGAGCCGTGACACAAGCGCTCAACACGTGAAGCGTCACTTTCGACAAAAATAAAACACAATCAGATAGAATGGGTAATACGAGCGTACGGGTAAATAGAGGAAGCACTTAAGCAAATACAGCTATATAATATATATATACAACTATGTATATATAAATACACAAAAACTATAGCACTCTGAGTGAAGAGCGAAATATAATATAAATTAACATTGTATTATTACTAATGCCGTCAATAAAAGTTCTACGAATGAATTATGTGCCTGTGTACTAGATGTTAATTTGATTTGCGTATTTATGTAGACAATGCACACACATACATATTTACATATATTTGCGCAACTAGACAAATACTCGTTTAGCACTTGAGCCGCACTCAGCTGAATCTTGGGCAAGCTGATGGATGAATATATATCTATTGTACTTTTATGGAACCCTGTTTCTAATGCATGTTTTTTTTATGTGCTCAACATGAATGAGAGATGAAGTCATGCCCAAAAAGGTGGGCAGAACAAAAAAAAACATAAAGGCGAAACGTAACACGTTAAATAAATAAAGTTTTTTTTTTGAGAATTTTATGAGATTTATGAAGGCAAACATGGAATAGATTGAGCTTAAGGGAATTTAAAATCTTTAATTTCTCAACATTTATATATAATGTGTATATATATAATGGGTAGGTATATAATGGAAACATATAAAATGCTTCATTAAGAAACCATATTTCCAGCATTTCAAACATTCCAACAGCTGCAATATAACAAATATTTGTTTCTAATCTAAAAACTCCCAGTCTTATCGTGCTAGGGCTTATTTGAATCGTAGTTTCTAAACGCTTGAGCTGAGACTGGCGGAAAACTTAGACGTATTGGCGGCTTGCAAGATTTTCTTTATAGTGGTTTCCGAGAAATTGTATATATTGAGCAAACAACAACAAAGATCACTTTAAAGTACAATAGAAAATGCATTGCGAGGCTATCATTTACATGGCAGCGAGCTCTATATGATATAGACTCTGAGATCTATTGCAACTGTAAGAAAAGAGTTTACGGAATACATCTGTATGTATGCCAAGAGATACTAAGTTTAGTAAGATGTATATTATTCTTCGTAACCTTGCTTTTATATATACTATAACAGTAATTTTATTGCCAAAGTTACATAGTTCAATGCCATTATGATTCACTCTATGCAAATATTTGCATTCTTTCGATAATTCAAAACTAAACAATTTAATTTCAACTCTGAGTAATTTGCAATGTTTACCCTAAATTCCATTGAGCTCAAATATCATTAGCTCTACGAGCCTATGAATAATCAAAGGCATATATACTCGTGTATGTGGCGCATCGGTTGGTTTTGGGGCGTGACTTTCTGCAGGAATCGAGTGCGGCATTCTCCACGTGTGACTGCCGCAAAACTGTTCCACTAATTGCATTACTTGGCCCGCAGCACACAAAATCATATTATCGGAGGCAACATTAGATGCGCATCAATGCCAATTAGAGAGTGCTTCATGTTGTGGGTGGGACTCATATCGAGACCCTCTGCCCCTACTTCCACTCTCTCTTCCTCTCTAATTCAATTAGTGCGTAATAAGTCGGTAAGTGATATCAGAGCGCACATATCGTATGGAGCGACAGTTGTCCATTGACATTCAATCAGGCCATACACAATTCAAGAAAACAAATGAAAACCAAATCAAACTAAGCTGCATGACTGCGCAATACCCTGTGAGCGATGAAAATAAAAGCATCTGTGCATACTCCACATGAAAGTTGAAAAATTGCCTTTATCTTAACACAAATTGATGCTCGTAGTTAATCTTATCGTGTTGACATACATCCCCTCTCTTTGTCCGTCAACTTTATAAACTAATATACTTGCTTTGCCGTTGGTCAACAGTGTATAATAAATATAAACATGTAATAACAGCTAGATGGCCCAAATATGTGTTTAAATAGAGCTGACGGAACCGTGTCTTTCAGCTCGTTACGGCTCTTGCACAGCGAATAACCGCAAATTGTTTACATTTTTTTTCTGTCTTTTGCCAAATTTCACTTTAGCTTTGTCCGGTGTGCTGTTGGCCCAAATTTAATTTTGCCAAAAAAGTCATATTTATAATAATAACAAAACATTTGGCTTAGTGCGCATATCAGTTGGCTAATTACCTTATCAGCTGCCCAACCCAAACTCTGGCTCTTAATCGTATTAATTAAATATGTTGACACCCGTATTTTTGTTGTTGTTGTTTTTTTTTTTTTTGTCTCATTTTGGGCTCACTGGAGTGAGAGACGAGTAGTCATTGGATCAGACTCCGACACATTTACAGTTACGACATTTCATTTGTTTATTAACAAGAAAATGGGCTTGACACAGAGTTCTGACTGTGGAGTACTAGAATGTTTCGCTTACATTATTTATTATTTATTTTAGGTACATTAACAATATGTTAGGGGAGAGGCTTTAAAGATAACAAATGGCTGAATGTAGTTTGTTTCTTGATATATATATGCATAAATATGTATGTGTATTGTGGTAAATAGAATATTTAAAAATAGTATTTAATAATAAAGTAAATTTTTTACGTATATTTTCTGCCATTTCATAACCACACTTTCTTGTAGGCAGATTTCATTGCACTGTTTAAGGCAAACATATCATTATCTGATAATTGTTTTTCAAACATAAATGTAAACAAAACTAGAAGCTGCGCTATTTCAAATTTCACGACCTTGACGTCTGCTAGCCAGCTAAAGATTATTATTATCAAAGCATGCTGAGAGAAGCAGCAAACGAGAGAGTAACAGAGCGAGAGAGACAGAGAGCGAGACAGAACAACTGAATAAACTTGCCATGACAAGAACAAGTTGTGAGAAGTGGAGAACTTGTGTGTAGGGCCCACGTCCATTGACAGTTGTTGTTGCTTATGCAACGTGAAATTTCAGTTGAATTTGGCTTGCAAGCATTTCACAAACGTCATTAAAGAAAATTTAAAATGTGCCAAAAGGCAGCGGAAAAAAGGGAGAGAGAACGAAAAATATGATTAGACAACGGAAAAGTCAAACATCTTGGATATTTGCCAAAAAAAAAAAATAAACTAGGGCTGACAGTGCCGCTATAAAATCTAGCTTTTTTATGGCATAGTGACAGTTGTGCTCCAGAATGAGAAACAACTTTTTAGCTAAACTATTTACACAAAATTAAGCACATAAAATAATTTCGTAAGCTTTTAATATTAACACCTGACTTACATATATGTAGTATCTTTGGTGAAAATATATATTAGCTTTTTCCTATTACTCCCTTCTAGAAACAAATTTCATTCAGCCAAAAATTGGCCAGCACTAGCCGAAACATTTATTGCAGCACGAGCGAACATGGAATGTGAAGGAATAAATGAAAATTGAAATCCGTTCGAAAAATGTTTACGAAAGAAGAATTCATTTACAGCTATTTGATTTACTGCAAACAACAATAATAAAGGCTGACATGCAACGGGACACACCCACAGCATGAAAGCAGCAGAGCTAGAAAATAGTGAACAAAACAAGTAGGGAAACAAATGCAAATGCAATAACAGCAAGCAACGACAACGAGAAGAAGAAGCAGGAAACAAAAAATAAAAAACAACAACTTACCAAAACGGCGCTCTCACGCACCACCTGAGAGACGCTCTCTCTCAGCTGTGCCGCCATGCCCGGCTTATTCAAGCCGCGCGTGAATTTACGCTCCATTCTCGATTTCCTTTTGCCTGCGTTCTTCTTATTGTCACTGGTGTTCGTGTTGTTGTTGTTATACGCATGCAGGGGTTAAACGATGCATGGAGAACAAGTTGTTTCTGTTGTTGTTGTTAGTGCTGAAGCTTTTGTTGTTGTTTTTTTATTGCTCGTGTTATGTTTCTGTACGGGCCGGCGTCGACAGACACAGGATGCGCTGGCTGCGCTGCCAGCGCCTCTGCTGATGACTAATGCGTTATCCTGCGTTGCTGCAGCTAAGCTTTTCGACACAATACATATACAACCTTTGCGGCACCTTCAAAGGACACACAGCTTAGATTTTTTTGTTATACACAAAACTGGACCGCGCACACACATATACACGTAAATACACACACATGCACACTTGTACAATTTTGGGGAGCAGCACACACGAAATTTTTGACGTATTTGTTGCTTTTAGCACAGCATCCAACTGTTTTTTTTTTTTTTTCTCTTCCTTTTTGGCTTTTTGCGAAACGAATTGTTTCACTCAGTTGAACTTTATTTTGCAGCTGTTTAACAAAAAACACTGATAAGAGGTTTGCGAGTATTGTTGTAATTTTGTTGCCCGTGTTTTCTGCTGTTCACTTTTGTTTTTAAAGCATTTCGCATCGTTTGTAGCGCAGTGCGTGTTTGGTGTTTTAAGCAGTTGGTAAAACGCTCATTTCGTATTTTCATCCGACGCGCACAACCGCACCGCACGAATTTCGAAGAAGAATAATTCCATTTCGGCTCGAGTCGATACGTATCGAGTATATCGATGTTGTGTGCTCGCAACATGTTGCTAGCACTGCAAGAGAGGTTGGCAGCTCTGCCGGGTGTAAATCGAACAGCTGTTCGGCTTGGCGCCATATTTAACAGCTGTTGAGAGCGCATTCAAAATAAATAGAAGAAACTTTCAAGCAACAACTGAAAAGGTCATCAAATGCATTGAGCGCTAATTACAAAAACTAAAAGCATTTTAAGAGCAATTGTAAGCAATTTCATAATGTTAAGCTCAAAATGGCACTGCTCATTAAGTGACTTAACACAATTATGTTAGGCTCAAAATGGCACTGTTAAGAAATGACCACTTCTGTAAGCAGTTTACATACTGCAGTCCAGCTATATTTAAAAAAAAAACGAAATATATTTTTTATTTTTCCATTTATTTCGTTTACATGTAGAGACGCGCATAGGAAGACATACAAAGAAAATATGCATAAGTTGATAGGGATGCTTTAAAAGTACACACTAATGTTGTTGTTTTGTTTGATTTATTTAAATATTTACAATGAACAATTTATGGATTGTACAAAAACCTGCTCCCTCTCTCTTACTCTCGTCCACTCTTCTTATAAAATAGGCATTAGAATCTCAAGAAGTTATCCGCTCCACCATATGGTCCATGGCCGAAGTGCAGAGCGTCTGATGTGGACTCGGATCGAGTGCGCGCATCCAGGACGGAGGCCACGCGCTGCTGGCCACTGATGTAGCCAAGTGAGCCGGAGCCCAAGTAGACGTTGCCGTTGGGCAGTCGGATGTAGCCCAATCCGCCGGAGCCGAGGGCGATGGCATCGCCTTGATTCGCACGCGGCTGCAAGCTCAACGCCTGCTGCTCCAGGACCAGGGCATTGGCACGCGAGTCCAGCTGAAGGCCCACACCCGTGGAGGTGGGCGTGGCACCGGTGCCACTGACGCCCACACTCGCACGATAGCGATCCAAGAAGCCGGAGCTGAGGAACGGAGCTGGGCTGTCGCTGATGTCGTTGTCGATGATCTCGATGACCGCATACTGCTTCAGCTGCCGTCCATTGGCCACATAGGACTCGCCCGGCGAGAAGAGCGCCGTCTTGCCGAAGGGAATGCGCAGCGGCTGGGCAGCAGCCGGAGCACTGGGCACGTGAATGGGCAGCGACTGCTGTGTGGGCGCCTCGGCCTGCACCTTGGCGTGGGCGTTGCCATGGAAGCTGATCGAGGACAGCGGCGCAGCATAGGCGGGCGCTTGATAGCGACTCACCACGGGCGCAGTTGGCGTTGGCGGCAGATAGCGACTGGCCAGTCTCAGCGTTGGCTGCTGGATGCGCGTCCGTGGCAGCGGCGGTAGCGCCGGCACCGGAGGCAGCGGCTGCACCGTGGGCAGAGGTGAAAAGTGATGTCCCGTTAGAATGGCCGAAGACGCCGTCGGTGCATAGGCACCCGCAGACGGACGATCGTAGTGATAGCCAGCGGGCTCAGCTGCCAGAGGATGAGACGCAATCAGCAGGAGCAGAAGCACCATCCGAGGCAGCTCGGTTAACAGGCGGTACATCTATAAAAATAGAGAGAGAGAGAGAGAGCCATGTAGTAATTGAGTAAATGAGGTGGAGTGAGTCTCGTGTATGACGTCATAATTAATTATGGAAGCCCCAATCAATCCCATAAATGTTTAATGAGATACAAACATAATTGATGAAAATCACTTAATGTTTACAGTTAACGGTTTTTGTTGTTGGTATTTTGCTTTAATTTGGTTTTTGTTTATTTGTGGTTTAACCTGTCGACAGTTGATACCCTATAAGTGAGTGAAAGAGAGCATATTGACTCAGCAATATATAACTGTTAATTCATGATATATGTATGCTTGATTTATTTCATATAGATCTATTGCGAATTGTATTAAAAAATTCACCAAGGTTAGCTCAGAGCTTTAACTGAGTTCAGCTAAGAGTTTTTTAGTTGTGATATTTCTATATCTTTAATTGTATATAGTATAACTCTCTACACATATGTGTATATTTTTGTATTGTTTTATTCTATTGTTTTATGATTTTTTGTATACATGTATTATAAATGTTTTTTAGAATTATAAATAGCATATGTACTAATCTTAAATAATAGATAAATTCTTATTTTTATATTCCTTACAGAGTATTTGATGTTTGTCAACTCAGTCACATTTCGACTTCGCGTAATTTAATTGATTTAATTTCGTGGCTGCACGCTTGCAGCAGCCACTGTACGCGCGCTTCGGCTGGAAGCTGCGGCGCGTAATTGGCGTGATATTTCATGCATGGACTGCGGACTCGTGGTTGCCCAAGGCACCGACAGCGATCGCTGCCGTGGCCAATGGCTGTAATGGACTGCGACTAATTAGCCAGCTTAACGAGGAAGCCCTCGACTCTTCTAGCACCTGTCAGCTGGAATCAATAAGTAAATACCCTTTGGCTCTAGTAGCAGCAGCAGGTGGCATTAGCTGCCACAACTCCCACCCGCTACTCCATTATCGACTCAAAACGCCCAAGAGTTGATATTAATCAACAGCGAGTCGAGCCACAATTGGCGGCGGGTTCAAATGTGCCTGCCACTGGGTGGACTAGTTGCAGCTGGTGGCGTGTGGCAAAAAGCGCTTATGTTGCATGCTGTTGTTGTTGTTGTTTCTGTATTGTTGTTGCTTGCGCGTGGGCGTTGAGTCGGCGCGGTTCATGGGAACATAATTCAACTATTCAATTTGGCGCTTAATTAAGCTATTTAACAACAACAACAACAACAACTAAGGCGAGGCGTGTTTAGGGGTTATAATTGCAAAGCTTTTAGTCGCGCTTGAATTACTATTGAATCTATTGCAAATGGGTAAGTGGAGCTTATTGTTTTAGTGAAAATATGTATGCAGCAGATAGCAGAAGGCGTGAGTGATATCATGAAATAGTTTGTGAATTTGTCTCACCAGCTCTCTACAGATTACAAATATCGAGTCAATGATCACAGCCCATGGTAATGATGTCTGATGAGATCTTATTGAGATGGAAAATGAGGACAGGACTCTTACAGCATGTGAATAAGAGCAGGCAGAGTATTTTGTCGTATTTATTGACACGTGTGGGGGCGTGAGTCAATTACATCAATTGCCATTGATATAATCTTGAATAATAACTATTGATCATTTCCTACTTATAATCAGGTAGTTCTACTTCATATGAAAAACGGGTTTCATTTAATGCATTGCAATTATTTATGAATTACATTTCAAAGAACAATCGTGAAGTTCGCAATAAATATTGCTATAATAAATGAAAGTGTCCAATGTGATTTGTAAGCAGCCTTCAGCACCAGTTGACAGCTATTCATCGGGCTGATTGCAAATGAGATTCAAGAACTTTTGATCTATGCAGACCGGTTGTTAGCTTATTTAAATTCTGCTAGTCTGGAAATTTAAAAACTGTCCAAGTTTCAGTTCTACGTTCTTTTTATTCTCTCGTAAGAATTTCATTAATACTCCATTAAAAATTGAAGAATTATTGGATCTCGCATCCCAGCAGGCTCGACTAATGCACGCTTTTATGCTTAATTTTAATTTAGTCAACAATTATAAATACTTATATAAAGTTAATAATTATAAACTGAAATTAGGAATTTCAAAATGAATCAAGTCAAGAGCCAATGCTAGGGCATAAGAGGTAAATTATGGCATATGATAACACACTGCTTCGTTTTAAATTAGTTTTTTGCTATCGAAAAGTTAACAACGTTTCAAATTAGTTAACCAAGTTCTGAATAGATGAGCAAATGGTAACTTAAGTAATCTAAAGTAGTTTCCAACAGCTATTCATAATATGTATCATAAGCTACTCGTGAATTTTGCAATTATTTTAAACTCTAATATTCCTGGATAGTGGGATTAGCACAACAGACAACTGACAACTCTTAAATTGTTGGTTAGATAATCGTTTTCTGGGCTGGGCCAGTCTTATAAAAACCCTTTGCTTTCTTCCTTCCATCAAAGTCAGATTAACAATGTCAGTTAAGCTTGTGACTTTTTTGCTTCTCCAGACAGCAGTAGCTGTCCTGGCGGGCGTTCTCTCGATACAGCAGCCCGTCCACCATCAACCTTCGCTAATCAATGAGCTCTCCAGACAACCACCGCGCCTCGATGATCGCATTGTTGGTGGTCATCCTATAAACATAACAGATGCTCCATACCAAATCTCTTTACAATTAAAGTTGTGGGGATTCTGGAAACATGATTGCGGTGGTTCTCTGATCTCGAAGGAGTGGATACTAACGGCAGCGCATTGTACTTTGTAAGTTGTTCCGGCTGCAGATTCTACGTTGAGAAAAAATAACCGCAATTCTTTCTAATCCAGTGGCAAACAAGCTAGTCAACTACGCGTGCGGTTAGGTGCCTCAGAAAGTGGCAAAAATGGGCAGGTCCTAGAAATCAAAAAGATTATTCAACACAAGAAGTACAGGTTGAGTACGAAAGATCATGATTTTTCGCTATTGCAGCTGGAAGAACCTATTGAATTTGATGAGACCAAGCTGCCTGTTAAGTTGCCGAAACAGGGCCAAGAGTTTAAGGACGGTGAAGTGTGTTATGTTAGCGGCTGGGGCGACACAAGGAATCCTGATGAGTCAGCTAAGTCGCTGCGGCGGGTGAAGGTGCCGCTGGTCAACCAGGAGGAGTGCAACAAGAAATACAGTCGACGTGGCGGTGTGACAGATAGCATGATCTGTGCTGGCTATTCGGAAGGTGGCAAGGATTCCTGTCAGGGCGATTCTGGTGGTCCCTTGGTAAATGGGAAGGGCGTGTTGGTGGGCGTGGTGTCCTGGGGCATTGGCTGTGCCATGCCCAACTTTCCGGGCGTATATGGTAGAGTATCCTATGTTCGTGAATGGATCAGGAAGCACACCGGTGTTTGATTTGCTGGCAAACTAAATAAAGAACCTATGCAGCAATAATAGCTAGTCTCCAGTCATTTATCCACTCCTATCCCAAAATACAGCAATGGATCAAAATCTGGCGGTCTGTTTCAGAAAATCGATTCCGAAATCTACTATTATTTTTACTATTACTATTAATGGCATTGATTAATATCTTTACAAAAAATTCAGTTGTAAATCGTATCTCCTACATATCCGAAAATGTTTCTGAGCAAGATTTAGTGTCTCATAAATCCGTATTTTTTATAATTTGTATTTTTATTATATTTTGAATCCAGGCTCCACAGCCCTTCCATTCGAACGCCAACTGCAATGATAGCCAATATTGAGTTGGCAGTTTTCGCAGAGTAATAAAATATTGTATCGACGATATTTTAAGTTTTGAAAAATATCAATATGATATTTTATTTGAACATTTAAAATATCGATATATTAATATTATTATTTGTGTTTTTTTTTTTTTTTTTTTTTTTTTTTTTTTTTTTTTTTTAACTTTTTCCGCAATTTTTCGCAAAAAAAAAACAAGAATAATATTTAAATGAAAAAGACCACTCAAATCCAGCACCATGGTGCTTGTTTTTCATATGCGACGTCATATATGATGTGTTAGCACTAATAGTAAGTAAGTATAATACGTTTTCAGCATATTCACTTTTTGACATTCGCATTTATTTATTTATTTTATTCTATTTGTTTTATCAATAATAGCGCTGTAATGGAAACATATATGGCTGCGAGAGATTAAAGCCAAGTTGGAGATTGCTTTTAGGAAAACACTGAGCTTATCATTTAATATGTAGTATTTATGAAATTGGAATTGATTGCAGTAATTGAAGCCAACATACATGAATAAATTGGAAATCTTTGAATGTAATTTAGTCAACAACCAATGCGTGTATATATAGGAAGAACAATGGAAAACTTTTGTATATGGCTCGTAGGTCTAGGTCAGCCTTATATAAGACAAGGGCGTCCTTCTTTCTGCCAGAGTCAAATTAACAATGTGTGAGAACATAGATATCAATACCGATGAGCCTTAGATTAGCGAAATCACTTTGTAAGTTCCTGAATAGCACGCGATGATGGTGGCTGTTTCAGAAAATCGATTCCGATTCCTCTGGTTGCCAATACTATTTATGCTATCGATTAATATGTATATATGATATCGATACAACATGAAAATCGATACCAAATTGCTTTGCTTTATCTGGCGCTCTAACGGTAAATTTTTTACTGAATTTTCTTTAAAATTATATGGCATTATTGATAAAAGATTTCCGCCCTAACGCGAATAAAATTTAATATGTTCGAAAACACAGATCGGACGGGGTTCAAACGATCTCCTAGTCCCTCCCTAGCCATGCAAACTAGAGCTTGTTTCAATTTGTTTTATCAAGATTAAGTAATAGCACCCTAATGCAAATTATTAATGAAGGTCAAGTTATATAAATGCAGACATAAATTAAATATATGAAAAAGTAATTTACTCGACAATCAAAATTATATAAGAAGAACGACCCGAAGAAAACTCGTTTATATGACGCGAGAAAAATTATTGCAGACCATAACACACTTCTTCGCTTTAAATGAACTGTTTTGTTATCTAGAAACAAATAAAGTTTCAATATTATTAGCAAAGTTTAGATTAAATGAGCAAACAGGTAACTTAAGGCAAGGTAATCTACGGCAATTTAAATCACCTTTTCATAAAATACAAAAAAAGCACCAAGGGCCATTCCTGATTTGTCTATCACTTAAAGAAATATTTTGAGCATCCATTTTCTAATTATTTTTATATGACAACTCTTAAATTGTGGGTTAGATAATCGTTTTCTGGGCCGGGCCAGTCTTATAAAAACCCAGTGCTTTCTGCCTTCCAGTAAAGTCATATTAACAATGTCAGTTAAGCTTGTGACTTTTTTGCTGCTCCAGACAGCAGTAGCTGTCCTGGCGGGCGTTCGTCAACCTTCGCTAATCAATGAGCTCTTCAGACAACCACCGCGCCTCGATGATCGCATTGTTGGTGGTCAACTTATAAACATAACAGATGCTCCATATCAAGTCTCTTTACAACGTAAGTTTCTAACATTGAAACATAATTGCGGTGGTTCTCTGATCTCGAAGGAGTGGATACTATCGGCAGCGCATTGTACTTTGTAAGTTGTTCCGGCTGCAGATTCTACGTTGAGAAAAAATAACCGCAATTATTTCTAATCCAGTGGCTTGAAAGCTGATCAACAACGCGTGCGGTTAGGTACCTCAGAAAGTGGCAGAAATGGGCAGGTCCTAAGAATCAAAAAGATTGTTAACCACGAAAGGTTCAACTACAAAAATTTCAATTATGATTTTTCGCTGCTGCAGCTGGAGGAACCAATTGAATTCGATGAGACCAAGCAGCCTGTTAAGTTGCCGAAGCAGGGCCAAGAGTTTGAGGACGGTGAAGTGTGTTATGTTAGCGGCTGGGGCAGAACACTGAATCCTAATGAGTCAGCTAAGTCGCTGCGACGGGTGGAGGTGCCGCTGGTCAACCAGGAGGAGTGCCAGTCGCAAAACCTTCTTGTCAACATTGTGACAGAGAGCATGATCTGTGCTGGCTATTCGGAAGGTGGCAAGGATTCCTGTCAGGGCGATTCTGGTGGTCCCTTGGTAAATGGGGACCACGTGTTAGTGGGCGTGGTGTCTTGGGGCCATGGATGCGCCTTTTCCAATTTTCCGGGCGTATATGGTAGAGTATCCCATGTTCGTGAATGGATCAGGGAGCACACCGGTGTTTGATTTGCTAACTAACTAAATAAACAACCTACAATATGCAGCAATAAAAAAATAGTCTCGTCATTTGTCCATAACTCTCCAATATTGAATGGCTTGCCTGATAGCACGCAGGCAGTTTGCCGAAGACAGACTTCTGGCCGAAGTCGGACACAATCTAATCTATATATAGATCAGATTAGTTATGGCTGCATGTAGTAGTCTAACATATAAATGAATTGAAATTATGGTTATTAAATGAAGGCCTTACCACGTAATGCGCTTTAGGATAACTGAAGTAATTTAGTGTATTGGTGTGCGGCTACTAAAACTAGAGACTTGAAATTTGGAGCATATACTCGTGCATATCTTCGTCAAGACTTCTAAATTAGTCAACAATTATAAAAATGTAAATTCATGGAAATATAAATTAGAGCTTTAAAATGAATTCGACTGGAATCATAAAAACGAATAGAAAAATATTTATGTGACATGAAGGAAATTATTATATATGATAACACTTCTATGTTATAAGTTATTTATTTTGGTATCTAGAGGGAAATAAAGTTTCGAATTGATGAACCAAGTTAAATAGATAAGCAAATACGTGGCTTAAAGTAAACACCTTAAAACACCTTTTCATTAAACGTTACGTCAAAGAAAACTTCCTTCATTTTCCAATTACTTTAGTATGCCAACCACACATTCTTAGATAGGTATTAGATATTCTATTTCTGGGTCGGGCCAGTCTTATAAAAACCCAGTGCTTTCTGCCTTCCAGTAAAGTCAGATTAACAATGTCAGTTAAGCTAGTGACTTTTTTGCTGCTCCAGACAGCAGTAGCTGTCCTGGCGGGCGTTCTCTCGATACAGCAGCCCGTCCACCATCAACCTTCGCTAGTCAATGAGCTCTCCAGACAACCACCGCGCCTTGATGATCGCATTGTTGGTGGCCAACTTATAAACATAACAGATGCTCCATACCAAATCTCTTTACAATTAAAGATGTGGGGATTCTGGAAACATAATTGCGGTGGTTCACTGATCTCGAAGGAGTGGATACTAACGGCAGCGCATTGTACTTTGTAAGTTGTTCCGGCTGCAGAATCTACGTTGCGAAATTAACCTCAATTCTTTCTAACCCAGAGGCAAGAGAGCTAGTCAACTACGCGTGCGGTTAGGTACCTCAGAAAGTGGCAAAAATGGGCAGGTCCTAAGAATCAAAAATATTGTTAACCACGAAAGGTTCAACTACAAAAATTTCAATTATGATATTTCGCTGCTGCAGCTGGAGGAACCAATTGAATTCGATGAGACCAAGCAGCCTGTTAAGTTGCCGAAGCAGGGCCAAGAGTTTGAGGACGGTGAAGTGTGTTATGTTAGCGGCTGGGGCAGAACACTGAATCCTAATGAGTCAGCTAAGTCGCTGCGACGGGTGGAGGTGCCGCTGGTCAACCAGGAGGAGTGCCAGGCGTCTTACCGTCTTATCAACATTGTGACAGAGAGCATGATCTGTGCTGGCTATTCGGAAGGTGGCAAGGGTTCCTGTAAGGGCGATTCTGGTGGTCCCATGGTAAATGGGAACGGCGTGTTGGTGGGCGTGGTGTCCTGGGGCAAACCGTGCGCCTTGCCCAACTATCCGTCCGTATTTGCTAGAGTATCCTATGTTCGTGAATGGATCAGGAAGCACACCGGTGTTTAATTTGCTGCCAAACTAAATAAATAAACTTCAGCAACAATAATAACGTAGTCTCCAGTCATTTATGCACGCCTATCTCAAGTGGCTATGCATATTCTTGTAAGCTGTCCAACTTCCAGGAGTACGGTTAGATCGCAGCACAGCAGAGACAATTTCTGTAGGTTCATATATAGATATTTATAAAATATTTTATCCACAATACAAGCGTGTTTATGAAGCAAATCAGTTCTAATAATACTACGCAGCTAGCAGAGCGCGTGCAAATGCGTGTGATTCAGGGAATCTCGAAGTGGAGCACTCACAGCTGGACCTTTCTGGCTTGTTCTTCTCAAATATAGATTTCGGCTGCAAATTTTGATACAATCTCTGTGCTGGCAAAGTTTGTTGCCTAAGTCTTTTGTTTGGCTCGGTCTATAAATCAGCTGACACGCACAGGAAAAAACGCACACAATTCTCAAGATTTGTATAGCTACAGCTATATATATATAGATTCCATTTGTAATAAATTTTGCGCTCCACAATGTCCACAATAAATCAATAAATGTGACCGAACGCAACTTTTTGTGCAGTTTTGTATCGAGTTACTTTATAATAGATATATGTATATATGTTTTTTTTTTTGCTAATTTTTTGCATACGCACCCAACGCATTTTTTACTATCACAGCCACTGCAGCGTGTGCCAAAAGTGAACAAGTAAACGTAAAAAAAAATGTTCATGGCAAAAAACAGAGACTGGTCCAGAGCAGAGCAAAAAGCGCGTTGAGACTGTCGCAGCCACAAAAGAAAAATAAAAATAGATACACATATACATATACTATAGTATCTAGTAACTGGAGAAATTATAAAAGAATGAAAGATACATGTAAAAGTTGGGTAAATTATATTAAGTATGTGACTTTTTAAAGGAACATTTATTTGCATAGAAAACTAAGCCAAATAAGATTTCGCTGTATTTAAAATCTGTTGCAATCTGCTGCTCTCATCACCTCAGCTAACTCTTGAGTCAATATTTGCTGTGATTCGTGCAGCGTACTTGACGCGCACTTGAAGCCTGCGTCATCGAAAGCTGTTGCATCACTGCAACACTTTGGTCTGCCTTCTGGCCCCTTTATGCGAGCAGGCTGGCCATAACAGAAGGCCGCTCGAAAGGCACTTGGCCAAAGGCAGCCAGCCTGCTAGTCAGCTAGTCAGCTAGTCAGCGGGCCAGCCAGGCTGGCGATGCCGATTGTCGATTGCCGATTGCCGATTGCAGTTACAGTTCCAGTTCAAGTCTCAGATCTCGCGTCGCGGCTCTAGACGCTCAGGTCTCAATTCGCTGTTGCCCATTTCGAATTCAATGAATGAATTGCATTGATTGAGCGACGTCGCACGCACCTCACTTCGAACTGGTCCAAAATAGCAACAACAACAACAACAAGAGCCAGCCACATCCACATCCATTTAAGCGCTGTGCGTCTTATTCCTTCTCTCTCTCTCTCTCTCTCTCTCTCTCTCTCTCTTTCTCTCACTTCTGCTACGCGCTCCATAAATTTCGTTTGTCGTTTGATTTTCCACTCGCTGCTCCTGCGTCGAAAAAAAAAACTGTGTCAAACTGCGGCGTTTGATTTGTTGTTAACTTTTGCGTGGCACTCAATTTTTTAAAAATGTTTTTAGACATACCCTGTATTTAATTGAGAAGAGACTAATACGCATGCGTGTGCACAAAAGGCTTTAATATTTATTGATGTTTATTATATTTTCTATCGTAATGGACTGATAAAAGTTAGATACTTTCATTATCAAATTTCAAATTACAAGTACATGTATTTAAAAGGCCGATATTTAATATCATGTATAGGGTATCATTTAGTCGTGCATGCCCCACAAAATTCTATTGGTCATTTTTATTTTTTGGTGCGATTGCATCAGTTAACGCAGCAGCAGCAGACTCCCAGTCATTTATATATTTGGGACGGAAATTAGATTTTTGTGCAAATAATTAAAATCCTTGGATACATAAACTTATATATATTTTTGTTGGCTATTTGGTTTTGGGCCTGCGTGTCCAATGCGATTGCCGCTCACTTTGCTGGCCAGGCTGGGGGCGAAATGTGGCCAAGATTGGGCCATAAAATGCAATCAATGTGCGCATATTAAGTTACCCAGTAGCAGGATGTCACGTCATACCCTGGAATTGGGCAATCGCTAGATGTTGTGCGGCGGGCGTCACACGAAAGTGCGTCACAATTATTTACTGTTTTTATTTCTTAATGAAATGAAACCCGTTTAGTAAACTGGTCTAATTGGTCAGTCGGTCAGGAGGGTGGTCTAAATATATGTGGACTCGAGTTCCACTCTTAAAAAAATCATTCACAGTTAACGCACATCATTAATCAAATCAAATCATCCTCCTTAAAAACGACTTCTGTTCCATGGCACAGCCGATAAAAAAATAGAAACATCAAGAAAACATACAAAACATAATAATTAATGATCCCAGCAAGACTAAAAAATTGTCTTATGACAAATGTTGCGTATACGCAACGTGCGCCGCTGGCAACACAGAAATAAAAAGCGACGCGAGACTTTGCAGCTCAGCGCGAAGAACTCTGAATGCTCTACAATATGTGTAGATATTTATTTATATTTAAATTTTAATATTAAACTAAATTGAAATTGAAAAATCACTTAACTTAATTTTTTATTACACAACATAATAAATAAAATAAAAAAAGTCTAAAAAAGGCTAAGAATTTTAATCTTATAAACAATAATAGAAGTTATTTTTATTTAGAATTTTATTAGGTTTAATAAGCTATTATTATTTTATAGCAATTTTTATTATACTTTTAAATTTTTAGTATTCATAAAAGTAGTTGACAAATTTATAATTGATTTTAAATTGGTCATAAGCTGAAGCTCATCGATAAAAGTTTTTTTAACAAGAAATATGCAAAATATATGAGAAATGATATTTTTAATATTCTTGCTCAATTTCATCAATCATAATCAAATGTTGTCTATGTCTCTCCCTCTCCCTCTCTCTCTCTCACTCCTTCTCTTTTTCCCTCATCAAACACCTGTCAATATCGCATGTATCCAAATGCATTTCTAACGACTTAGCTACTAAACCTTTTAGCAAATCTCAAGAGTATCAGAGCGAACGACAAGTTTTTAATTACCCGTACAACGTGGGCCTTTCGAATGCGTAAACTAGTTAGATGTTGTTGGTCAGGCAACGCAGATTTCAATTAAAATCCAAGCGCTGTTTCCAGTCTCTGGGAAGGCAGATAGCATTAGGGTGTGCCAGAGCGTTGGAGTTGTCGCTGCGTGCTTGTGCAGAGCTCCATCGCCATCTGCTTTGAGCCTGGCGGCGTTCCAAGAAAAAAATGAAAACAAAAAAAAAAGGCACAAAATTTGCGTAAGTCAACGCGTAATTCGAGCGCCGCCTTTTCAAATGGCTTCCAATCTGGCATCGGCATCGCCATCGACATCGACATCGCAATCTGCCAGCCCCATTGCGTCCAAGGCTGCGCCGGCCCAAAAGCACTTTTGGCTCTAGCGCCGAGCGGGAGGGAAACGGAGTCCAGGCCGCTCGCCTGGCCTGTAATACGCGTCGCTCGACACACACATACATACACGCACACGGCCAAATTGATTGACTCGAGGCGTTTTGCTCTCGTACGCATTTTACCTGGCTCTCTGTGGCTTCGGCTCTTTGCTGTTTCACGCCAAATGCGACCGCATTAAAAACATTGCTAATTGATGTCGTTCACAGGCCTCGCTGCCCGTCGGCCGTCGCCCGTTGCCAGACGCCTGCTTGCCGTTTGCGCGTTGCAACAAGTTGCACGTTGCACGTTGCAACAGCAGATCATTTGTCAACCGAGCAACTGCAACGGCAGCATTCGGGCAATCTTAATTCGTTTAATTGCCCGTGGGGTGCCAGGCACTTAAAAGCCAATTAAGAACACTTCTCTCAAACACCAGCAACAACAACAACAAGAACAATTTCGTAATATTTATAAACAAAATTTCTGAAAAGCCTGCGCGAGAAGCTTAGAAGAAGTTACATAATGAAATACTTGTCCAAACTTGAGATTCTAATTTGAGCTAAGCTAAGTCGTAGACTAACAGCCAAGAGGAATATTACTTAAGTTAAAAAAAGAGTAAAAACAAGTAAGAAAGCTCTAGTCGAGACTGCTCGACTACGAGATCCCCTGAACCCTACAAGCAACTGATATTTCAAAAATAATTAGCAAACACACACGCACACACACACACACACGCATACAAACAAACACACGCACACACATACACATACAAACAAAGACACGCATACACACACACACTCACATATACAGGGGATTGCGCTTGGGTTGCGCTGCAGTGTTGGCAATATTATGAGAATTTATTTGTTGAATAATTTAATTTCTAGACGTACGATCGTAATGAAACTTTCAGAACGTAATCATGATGTTCAAATGTATGTGTATACCGAAGCACAAGTCTCTAGTATTTGATATACGACTTTTACAAAGATGAGGGTGAGGGGGTGGATATAGGGGCGGGGGGTAAATTTTAACAAAAACCGAAATTGTATAAAATACGTCTTAATATATATTTAAAATTTGGACACTCTAGCTATAATGATGTAGGAGATATAATTTTTTAACTGACTTTCGATAAGGTTTTTTATCGATAAAAAAATAGCAGAATGAGTTATCGTTTTTTAGTGATAAACTCGATATGCGCGCGATATATACCGACATTTTAAAAAAAAGTTGAAGTCTCTAGCTCTTATATCTTCTGAGATCGACGCGTTCATACATACGGACAGACGGACGGACGGACGGACGGACGGACGGACGGACGGACGGACGGACGGACGGACAGACAGACGGACAGGGCCAAATCGACTCAGCTCGTCGTGCTGATCAAGAATATATATACTTTGTGGGGTCTGCCACGCCTCCTTATGCCTGTTACATACATTTCAACAAAACCATTATACCCTGATTTCCCATTTTCAATGGGTTCAGGGTATAAAAAGGAAAATAAATCAACTAATAGGAATACATTCAAGATTTTTCATCAAAAGTTTTGGCTAAAATATATTTGATAAAACGTTAATTAATCTGTGGCAAAACTAAAGCAAACTTTATATAAAATAAATAAAAAGCAATCCGTAATGCTTATTAATTTTCTCAACTTTTAACTCGGCCTTCGACTTATGAAATAATTTTAGGCATTTCATCAAGCAAACAAATCAGGACAAAAATACCAAAGAAATTATTTACAGTTCTCGGAATTCAAATATTCTAATGTCATATATTACAATTAATGAATATTTTGTAAATTGTTTTATTTATTCATTTTTTTTTTTTTGATACGATAAATTTTATAGCAAAATGTATAAAAGAATTAACATAGTATAATTTTATGCAATTTTTTTTTTATTATTTATAAAATTTTGTTTGAATAACCAGATGTACTTATTTTGAAGCATAACAAATTTTGGAGTAATACTGCAAATTGAGTACTCTAAAATAAATATGAAAAAAATATAAAAATAAATTGAACGCATTAGTATTTAATTTTTTTTTTTTTGGTATTTTTATTTTATTTTTTTATTTACTATTTATTGCTTACGATAAAAATATAAGAGTGTTTAGTTATTGTCAAAACTCTTGAAATTAATAAACTCAACACTTTTCAATATATCTGCTGAATTAAATTTTTTAAAATATAGTTTTCCAATTAAATATTTTTTTTTTAATTTATTGTTTATTTGATTTTTTATTTCTTTATTTATTTATTTTAAGTATACACAATTATTATTTGAACCAGTGTTTATAATGCTTTACAAAATAATTATACCCCTTAGTAGAGTATATAAATCTGGTTTTTCTGCTTGCAAGCATTTTAACGTGTTCAATAACCTGTGAAAGCCGTATATAGGTAAGGATGAATGGTCGGTCTCCAAGCAGCGACAAATCATTGGGAATGCCACAATAATTCTGAATAATATTGTTTTGATAAGCACAGACTCTCATGCTTATCTATATACATGATTATTTATATCAACCTCGAACTGCAACTTTCTTGCAGTTCATGGCAACATGAGCCAAGCACACGCAATCAATTAACACATTCAATGTTCTCTTTTGTAAGAATTCGTTATTAAAGTTAACGCCTTGTGCTCGATAGTTTATGGCAGCGGCTGTTGCGCCGGCCACGCCCACATGCGTTAGCCACTCGCCCAAGCCCCGAAATGTGTAATGAAACAGGCCGAAAAGACATTGCACAATAATTTGCATTAAATGACAGCCATAGACAAGTCGACTTGACCCAGATACCTGATAATAAAATGTGTAGCCAGTATAGCCCACGACGACAGGTGCTAACACTCGCTGCCAATGGATGCCAATAGAACTGGCCAAGAGTAACGCCGTGGAACGAAGAGTCAATGAAGTAATTAAATCGCTTTAATTACGAAAAATCAATTCGAACATAAAAAAAAAAAAAATACAAAAATCTATAAGAACAGATTATGTAATTAATCAAGCTTGAATGTAGAAGAGAAGATAGATGGCTGGTGGGGGTATAACAGTTACGCAACTAGAATATACAGTGTATAGATACATAATATACATAGATTAATTAAAGCATTTGCCTTTTAATGATGGCTAGAATCTAAAGCAGATTAGAATGGAATACTTCAAACTACTTATAAATATAAGATGCTTACACATTTTTAGCATATATATTATGAAGGCATTACTCAGTGCTAAGCGCTGTTCATCGACCTCATTAACGCGTATATAAAATTGCTACCTCAGCTAATTGAAGTTCGTTGCCTCAGTCATTTGTTTTTGCTTGAGGAAAATGAAAGCAAAAGGTACTTGGTTAAACAATTAGATATCTACTTACATTATCATAGACTGACAATCAGAGTAGTTGACAGATTTTTTTCTTATAATTGTGCTCTTTGTTTTTATTTATTTATTTTTTATTTTATTTTTTTGGCATACGCCGCGTTGCCATTTCGAATGTCAATAGTTGAGCTGCTGCTAATTGCCACAAAGTGTCAAGTAAATGCTGTTAATGCTGTCACAGCTCTTGTTGCTGTTGCTGTCTAGGTGTCTAGGTAGTACTTCAATTTTTCTAGTTTTTGTTGTTGCCTACTATTTTGGTGGGGCACATTCTAACGCCTGTGACATATCACGAACTTTGCTTTGCGAGAAATGCAAATGCAAATTCAGCCAAAAGATAAATTTGCATTGCGCTCGCATTCGAATTGAGAAATCAGCGCGCAGAGATTCGTAGAAATCGAAAGGCATGCGTGACTGGCCAAATAACTGACAAACCCAAAAACCTTATGAAAAACAACAACAGCAACAATAAAACACAAACAAAAACGCAAACTGATTGACTTACTGTCCAATTGAACTCGTCTTTGAACTCTGACCAAATAATGCTCATAATAGCCAAACGCTTGATCTTTCGGCTGGCCCAAAACGCCGCAGGGTAATCTACACAAAAAACCCTTTTGTAAGACTTGAGTAGATAAATAGAGAATTACTTTGATTTCAGAGCGAAAGCATCGAAAACGCAAGACTTCTGTGTGAATCATGCGTTTGAGAGGCTAATACCATTAATTACAAGTTAAATTGTTTGCATTGTTTGAGCCATTCAGTTTAATCTGTTATTTACTTTATTAGCCTAATAGCATTTTAATATATATTTTTTGTAAGTGAGAGGTTTGTTTTCTTTTATATGAGAGAGAGAGAGAGAGAGAGAGAGAGAGAGAGAGAGAGAGAGATATGGAGAGCGAGAGAGACACAGAATGCGTTAGCATGCATTTCATTCCATTTCATTTCTCAAAATTCTGTTTCACTTTCACTAACTTATAAAGTTAAAGTTTGCTTCAGACTTGTTCAATCTTTGATCATTCTCATTGACTCATTCTCCCATCATCCATCCAAGCATCAATCATTTCGTGACAAAATTATAATGAAGTCCCAAAGGTTACAGCTAGGGATTCGTGACAATAATATTTTGATTTAAAGTGTAGGGCAGAGCACACAATTGGCCTTATGATGAGGACTGCAGGGTATTCAGAATACCCGAAAGAGAACATCAAAATTCAAGCTGATAAAGTAATATTAAATTGACTTTTACTGACTCTTGACTGGCGCCGAAGGTTAGTTTCGTTTATTTCGGGGCTACTGAATTTAATTAATCCACATTCCCACAAGATTCATAGAAGTTTGTTTTGTAACTTCTTTTCGACTTGTAGACTGCACGCTGGGTCTTGTCTTTCAGTTTCGATTGTGCATCGAATCGGATGGAATGCTCGTTGATTTCTAGACGATTGTTTTTGATTCAATTGAATTCGTATATGCTTGCCCTTGTTGTAGTTTGGCTTGTGTTTGTTTTGATTATCGATTCGATTTACAACTCTCATTACGTAATGAGCCGCTGACGTTGCACTTATTGCTGTTGACGCTGAGCTCGCTTGTAATTGAACTCTGAACCCAAATGCTGGTTAATTCGTATGCCTAACCAAAACTGATTCCGTTTGTTACACAACCAGCAACAGCCATCAAACAGGGGTACGCCCAGGCAACTGGCCCAGTGAGGGGCCTTGAATGCACTTGAGGTTAGCCAGAGATGCCTGGCCGGGCCTGCAGCGAGCCGTGGCTCGCTCCAAATGTGACTTTAGTAGGCCAGCTCGACTAGGCAATCACTTGAGCCGCTCTGCTGAAACTCAATTAATGTCGTTAGTTTCACTTGAGTCTGTCGAATAATGCATTTGGCTTTTTGCTTCGAGCCTAGCAAATGTCAATCAGGCCGTACGCATTTCTGGGCGCAGTCGGGCCTGTGGCATATAGCTTATATAGCTTATGGCATATGGCATGTGGCATGTGATATGTGGCATATGGCATATGGCTCGCCCTGCCTCAAGCTAGTGCCAGTTGCGCTTAGAACCAAGTCCAATTCGAGCTGGCAATGCGTCGACTTCATTAAGATAAATATCTGTGTTCCCTGTTCTATTAGTCAAGCAGCTGTCATAGCTTAGCTTATTTATGGCCAATCTTAACGCAGCCAAAAGCCAAAGGCCTATCAAAATAAACTTAATTTAATTAGCAAAGTA
Source organism: Drosophila navojoa (assembly GCF_054131105.1). Lineage (NCBI taxonomy): Eukaryota > Metazoa > Arthropoda > Insecta > Diptera > Drosophilidae > Drosophila > Drosophila navojoa. The sequence continues at coordinate 14,880,263 of NC_142891.1, read as the reverse complement.
TTTAAGAATATTACTCAATTCAATTGAATAATATATGAAGTTTAATTGAAAATTGCTTAAGTTCTAAAAATGTATGATTTTCATGAGTTGATTAATATGTTGAGATGTTGTTTTTATTTATATAAAAACATTAAAAAATATATTTTGGAAGCGTTCGATAGTATTTGAATGGTAAATGAATGGTAAAAATAAATAAATAAATAAAATAAAAATAAATAATAAATTTAAATTAAAAAAAATATATATAAAAAATAAATAAAATAAATAATAGATTTAAATTATATATCAAAATTATATAAAAATAAATAAATAAATAAAATACAAAAATAAACAATAAATTTAAATTAAATATTAAATAAAAAAAAAAAATAAATGAAGCATACAAAAAAAGATATTTAAAATAATTTTAACGTCAAGTCAAATAATTTTAAATGAATAAAAATTATTTTAGAAAATATTTGTTTATTATAAATATAATTTAGTGACAGTTATATAATGTATTAATAAAATTTTACTTTTAGGAATTTTCTTAGTCATTTCAAAGTTAGACAGAGACGAGCTGTAATACAGAAACGAGTGTTTTGAATACAAGAAACTTACATGAGGTAATACAGATAAATAGGTTAACATGTGTATTTGCTAATGCTTATGTATATATTTCGCTGCCTTTTATAGGCAATGAGAGCAGGTGGTTAGCGCTCTGTGCAAGAGTATGCGAAATGTGAATTTAATGCGGTTCGTTAATTTGCGGCTTGTACGCATTTATGGCATTGTTTATGGTCTTCATTCAAGTTGTCAAAAAAAGAAGAAAATTATAAATAAAACCAAAGAGATGCGCACTGGAAAAAAATCAAATTTATATCTGATATATCTGATTGTCGTCGCATTGTGTAAGAGTTGGCTTTTGTCTCAGCTATGACAAGAACGTAAAATGTCAATCAAATTAATCAGACAGCCTCAAGCCCAAGCTCAATGGCTATTGTCCAGGCGACTGGCCTTTCATATGACTTTATTTAATTTACACAATTCGAAGTCGTGGGAATTAAATTTGCATATATGCAAATCAAGTATTCGCATATTGTGCGAATCTTAGTCAATCTTTTCTTCTATTTTGATTTTGATTAGCTTGGTCAATGTCATGCAACATGTAATCAGACGCTGGCCGTAAAAAGTTACTTTCAAGCCGGAAGTGAAGGAGTTCACCGAAATTGAATGAGTGGCTATAAATATTTTATGAATCGATTGCATGGCAATCAAAAGACTTAGGCAACAAACTGGCGAATAGCTCAATAGACTTACTAAGAAATATCTGAAATGCCAATAAACGAAATGCGTTAAGCAGTTAACACGCCGCACGTTACAGCCAACAAATGTTGGCCGAGAGCCGTACATGAATAATTCATTAGGCAGGATCAACGGAGGTTGCAGACCCGAGACCAGAGACTCACAGACTCAGAGACTCAGCGCCTCAGACATTTGGAGCACTCTCTGCGGTTCGCCCTGGTGTTTGACAATCTGTCGCTGGCAGATCGTATTGTATGTTAATTTGTGTTCATTACAAGCGAGTTCTTTGTGTGCGCGACCTACCACAGCTAGAGCCGCAATGGCTTATTCAGCTCGACTCTCGCAAATCTATTGCCGAATTTGACATTTTCAATTTCAATTTCAATTTACTGACTGCATTTCGGTTTCTCGTTGTAGCTCAATTAAAATTAATATGCAAATTTGTTTAACTAACTCTTGCTCTCGTTCTTGCCGCCTTTGACATCTATCCAATCGATTATAGGCAAATCGAATTACAATAATAATGATTGCATACTTTCACCAATACATTGATATAGGTATGTGAATATATGCACTGAAATCTGGAATTCTCAGCTGAGCTGACATTGTTCTCCCAACAAAGCAGAAACCAGAATCCAGCCGACAGCATGAGCTGTTCAATAAATTTTATATTTAACATGTCTAATTGTGAATTTATATGTTTGCTAAATTTCGCAAAGTCGCTGTTGTCTGAAGCTGTTGAGCCTGAACGTATTCAAGTTATATAATTTACTTAAGTTCCATGTGCTACTCTGCTGGTTTAACATGAATTATTCCGCATTAATTATGCATGCCTAAAGAATTTAAAATTTCATTATTGTGAATTGTTTGTTTACTATAGTTAATTTGTTCAATTCAATGATTTGTATAAAATTTGTTTATATTCATTTAATTAATTATTTTAAATTTTAAATTATTATTATTTTTTAATGTTTAATATAAATTTTTTAAAGAATTCACAAACATTTTTTGTAGTTTATAGTTTTTACTAAGTTAAATTAATATTGTCAATGCAAATCAAAATCTCTCTAAAATTTTACAATGTTAAAAAAAGACTAAAATTTTTCCTATTTAGTTATTATTTCTCAAAAACAAAATTATTTAAAATTTATATAAATTTGAAAGGGTAAGAATTTCATAAAATTTTAATTCAACTTCCTTCACACAAAAGCCTGCACGAAGCATGCGCTAAACTCACCTTCGATATTTTTACAATATTTAAAATTCCGCTAATAAAAATATGTATCCAAAATATTGCGTATACGTCACAGCTGCAAATGCAAATTTGTATTGGAAATTGTGAATAAAATTGCTTTAATTAAATATTAATTAGCACAGTTTCGAACGCACAAAGGATGCTCACACAGATCAACTTTTATAGAGTATATATATACACATAAATATATATGTACTTAGCACCTACACTTCACTTCCGCGCCGTTAGTTGAGTAATAAATAAATAAAAAATATCTGGAAGATACTTTTTAGTCGCGCACGCGTTGCTTTCAGTCTGAAGCCGTTTGCTCCACTGAACCACTTTTTATGCAACGCCAAGTTGAAGTAGCCAGCGACTCGATCCGTCTCAGACTGAGAGCCGAGACTGAACACACAAGCCGAAGTCTCCGTCTCCGTCTCAATCGCAGTCGCAGTCGCACTCGAAGCCGAGATGCAAGCGAGTCGTCGCCTCAGCCGATTCAGTTCCAGGCGAAGATACTTGAGGTTTGTGTCCCCGCTAAGCGCCCACTAGGCTTGTACTACATCTATTTCAAGCACGTCAAGTTGAATGCATTCGATTATCGCTTTGATGCGAGCTGCTGTCCATGGCCTTTGTGCGACTTAATTAAATTTGCCCACTTATTTTTCTCCCGTTGTTTTGTTTTGTTTTTGGCCAACTTTGCATAGTTTGTTTATTGTGAATTGGATAAATCATTCGTAAATTAGTCATAAATTGTTAGCCGAACCACAAATTTACGTATCGCCGGTGGCACTTTGGAATTGGCAAACAATTCATTTTTCAACTGCACGCCCTGTGTGTCTAGTTTTCTAGTTTTTCCTTTTTCGCTTGATTATGGAAATCATAAATTGAATTTAATAACTTTATTCGAACAATCGAAGCGGAATTCTCGATCGACACGCCTCGCCGCTTTATCAACACATAAACTATACAAAGTGGCAGCGTGCGCATGTAAAGTTTCATAATCATTTGGGGTTCAAGCATAATTTGAGCACGGCATCTGTATGGCTCGCATGCCACACCGTGCGGCGTGCTGGCGTGGCAGCCAGCACAACCCCAATGGGTCACACCAAAGTGAGTGTGAATTATTGCACTTTGCCTGAACACGACATCCACTGGGCCCGCACTGAACTAAAGTCCGCAATCCGTTTGTACATATTGACAAAATATCCACCAAATTTGGCGTTAGTACACGTCTCTAAGTATCTACGGCCATATTGCATATGGCCAGGCACTCGAATTGTGAGCCACGCCAAGCCAAATGTTATCTAAATGGCATTCATTTCACTCGCTTACATAAACTCGGACAGGCCTCTGCAAAAAAGGTTGTGCAAGCCATTCGACTACTCCCAACTGTCCAAAATACTGTGTCAATGCTGAGTTATGAACGGAGCTCGCCGAGCTTCTTAGATTTCTGATACACTTTGCTGAGCAGAAAATGTGTGAGTATTATTGAGATGAGCCTCAGCATATCGATTAGGATGTCTAGAAAGTTGATGTATTTACATCATACGCCATTTGATAGGGCCTTACTTGGATAAGTTTGACATATAACAATTAATTAATTTATTAATAGATAAACAACTCATAATTTTAATTATGTAAAATATAATATGATTATTTTATATAAATATTAAGCAGAATGAATGAATGACGCTTAGATTAAATTCGGAGTCATAATAAAAATTATGAATTGTATATTTAAATATACAAAAGTCGTATATTTTATATATATATTTTTTTTGTTAAAATTTTATATTTCTTCAAGGAATATTGAAAAGAAATATTGTTTATACATATACATATCTATTTTATTTACATATTTATAATTATATATGTACATATTCAAAAATATTCTTTAAGTATTTTCAATATTAAGCTCAAATATATATCGTCTATGAATCTTGTTAGTAAACAATATATTTTTTATATTTTTTATCAATTCAACTTTATTTAAATTGCTCACCAGAATATTAATGCCTTGTTTAAGCATTCGACAGCGTGTTAAGAGAATCGAATAAATGCAATGCGCATTATTTTATTCATTTTTAATGTGATCATTAGTAAATTTTAAATTCTAAGAAAGAAATAAGCTTAGTTTGTAGTAGAAAAATTCCCAAAAAATAATGAATATATTATTTATGCAGAGTATTTGCGTGTCGTATCCCTTCCCCTCTCTCTCGCTCTCTCTCGCTCTGTATATCACCTATTTCGCTATTGCGATTTCTCATTGTTAACTAATAGTCTTCAGTTAAATAATAATGCTATTTTTATTTTTTATTTATTTGTTTTGCTTTTGCTGATACTGTGATACATTCAAGCGAACCAGTTTTGTCTTGGCAATATTTGATATATTCTATTGTGTATCAAAATGTCTTTAGACACTCTAATCAAAACTGTTGACACTCGCCTCTGCCGCTGCCCCGATTTCCTATTCGATTTGCATATCTTTGCCGAAACAGCAACAAACTAAATAAAATTCGAATTGTGTTTAAAGCACTTCAACGCCTTCCATTAACACCCGCCTAATTGTGAACTGTTAGACCACCCTGAGTAATGTCTAGTCAATTGGCTGACAACTCAATTGACGTAGGCGCCTTTTGTCTATTCCGACTGACTTCTGATTTTTAGTGGCTAATGCGGCCCAGACACGCAACGCCTGAAAAGTCATCGTCAAATAATTCCCACCGACAATAAGTCAGCATAAATAACAACAACAACAGCAACAACAATAATAATAACAGACAAGAGATGGAGGCGCACGTTTACAGCAAATAAAATTAGCTGCCTGTCTTGGTAATTGCGGCACGGCCAAAGCCAAAGCCAAAACCAAAAAGCCATAGCCCAAGCCAACCCAAGCCAAGCCAAGCAGCAGTCCCGTCGCTGCGACGACAGTCACCAGCCACGACGACGCGACGTGAGCCCCGTATCTGAGCCAGCATTCTGCATTTGGCAAGAAGAACGAGGGATGGCAAATTATTGTGGACCACATTATTATTTATCAATTCACAATTTGGTGTTTATGTTAGCCATTAGAGCATTGGTAAAGCCCAGCTGTTTAAGCAACCTGTATATTCATAAATAAAAACTCGGATATTTGGCCAAGAAACATAAACAAGCTGAACAAGTTAATGAAACATTTTTGGGATTGAAAACATTAATTAGAGCAACGCACTTTCTGTCTGGCTGCTCGTCATCTTGAAATTAATTCGAGTGTCTGAATGGCTTTTAAAACATCTTATCAGTGCTTAGATCTAAAGCACAATTTTATATTTTGAATGAAATTTATGAAGTGCTTAAGCAACAGCAATAAATAAATATAAACAAATATTAAACAATACCAAAATGAAATTTATAAAAAAAATGTTATGCAGTAGATTTTCATAGAAAAATTACAGTTATTTATAATTAATATTTTTTTTTTTTTTAGATAGTTTTCATATTGCTTTTATTTGTTATCATTTTATTATCTAACCAATTTACCGGAAATTAATATTTAATGAAGATGAGTCGACATTTTTTAACAAAGATTTGTGTAGAGCAATTTAAGAGAAATTTTATTTGATTTACGGATGAAGTGGCTCTTGGATATTTTATATTCAGATTTAGTTCATATAAAATAATGCAAAAATTATTTGGAAAATTATATTATATTAATTTATCAATAATATCTAAAAATGAATATTAAAAGATATTTGCTCAAAAATAAAAAGATATTTACTTTTAAAATTAATTTATATGGTATTTATTCAAATATATAATTTTTATTTTATTTTATTTTTTTTTTCTATAAATTACATTTATAGAAAATAAAAATTCCTTTTTATTTTATTTTTGTTGTCTTGGTATCTGTTTGAGTCTTAAATTTTATTTTAAATTCTTTTTATAATTAAAAAATTAATACTTACACATTTGGCTAGCCTTTTCATGCTGGATATAAAATTGTAAGGATAAAATGCTTAGAGTGAACTAAGCAATATTAATATTTGGAACTAGTTCATTTGCCATTTTGTCGGCGACTCGAGTGACTTTTGAATGTGAGGAAAAGAATTGTAACGCCGGAGAACATTTAGTCTGGGCAACTCGTGCAGCTCGATTGTCTTGGCCATGTTGCAATTAACTGCCAACTAAACAGCAATTGGCCACAATTATTATTATTATTATTATTTTCGTACGGTTATTTGTGCAATATTTGCTGTTCGCTGTTCGCTGTTTGCTCTCGACTTTTGCAGCATTTGGTAATTGTTTTTGGCATGTTTACCATTTTAGTCGACTGGGCTTTGGCCGCTACATTTGTATATCTCTGTGCACTTGGGCCATATTAAGCACATGTCTAAGATATAGACTGTTTGCTCGGCTACCGTTTGGCCGCACATGCGTGGAACACGGAGGCACAGTCACAGTCACAGTCCGAGTCAGAGCTACAGATTTTGGCTGCAGATTCCGCTAACGCCAATGACCTTAATTCGCAGTGGTCATAGCTCGTTTTTCTTCTGGCTCCGCCAATTTGCGGCACATATATCACAAGCGGCTTAAATCTTTCGGCCAGCCGGCCAGCAGAGTTCAAATGCAGTTCGATTTTTTGTCATTTGTATTCGCCTGTGGCACAGCGTGTGGGCCCCGAGGTGTATCTAACTCTACAATATGTTTCCCAGCCGAGCAGAACACAAAACATGGATTACTACAAGGAAAGCTTTATTTGTTACAATATCCATACAATGCATAATAATGCACTCTATAACAGCTAGACAGACACAGTTTATACTTGTTGTTCTTATTATTGTTAATTTTGTTCGTGTGTGTGTGTGTGTGTGTAAAGTGCATCTTAAAATATAATTTAGCTTTACATATGAAACATTTCGGCAATATTTTGTGTAAAAATATTTTCGCGGTATTTGTATATTTGCACTATTTCAACCAGGAACTGCCCATTGTACTATTTGTGTATTTTAAACAAGTACAGTAATCATAAGGCTTGCTTAATCTTATTAGCTATTTACTAAAGTTCCAATATATTTGTATGTCTTTTCAGTATATATTTATATATGTATTTCTTGTTTTCTTCATACTTAAGATTTTAACAAAATAATGCACTTTTCATACCCTTGAGAATAGATATTCAATTTGTTGTTCAATCAATTTTTTACAGCTTTAATTATATATATTGTTTAAGTTATTTTGTTCTTTATAACAGATAGATAGATTTAAAGTGTGGGAAACTTTATGTTCATGTTTAAAATAGTTTATTAATTAATATACATTTGTAATATTGTAAGATTATGTTTAACTATTAGAATTATTTAGAAGGTCAAAGATAAGAAATTCTTTCTAGAAAAGTTGCGGACAGAAATAGCAGACATAAATTTCAATGAAATATATATTTGATTATAAATCTGAAATTATTTTGTGTTTTTTACGAGGGTAAAGTAATATATAAATGGTTTTTCATTTTTGCTTAGTTCTAGTTTATTTATATAATAAAGACTTAAATACGAATGTAACATTGAATATATTTTAATAATTTTTGTTGTATGTATGATATATAATTCTGATATTATAATTGGTTAATAGAGTTGCAAAACTGTGCAAGGTACTTGAATAAACTGCTTTAAATCGGGGTCTGGGTTTGTTCATTGTCTGCCTTTGTCATTCAATATATACATCCATCTCTCTCTCTCACTCTACCACTCTCTCTCTCTCTCTCTCTCTCTCATACACACATTCTCTCTTTCTCACTGTGTTTCCCTCTGCCTCGCCCTCTATCTCTCTCTCTCTCTCTCTATCTCTCTGTCACACTCTCTCACCCTCTGCCTCTGCCTGCGAATCTCAAAGATAATGCGGCACTGGCACTCGGAACTCATGCCTCTCATCCTCATCGCTGACATACATGCGGGTCAAGTCGGAAGCCACTGAGACATTGTCACTGCTGCGATGAGAATTGAAGATGTAAAAGACATCGGCAAGCATTAGCAAACTGGGTAAATAACAAGCCCAAACAAAAAAGCAAAATCAAACAAAATGTAAATAAATAAATAATCTGAAATAAAATCAGTTAACAGAGAATATCAGTGTCCAAATACAAATGCACCCGATTTGCATTCCAAATAGACGCGCCTTTTTTGAGGCCGCCCGATGGATAGATAAATAAATTAATATTAGAGTTGGACAAGCAACCGCCTCCAAATTTGGTTGAAATCGATTTCGCCTTAAATTGAATAATTGCCCGCCATAAATTTATGTGAGACACTGTCGAAAAAATGCCTGGCATGCTTCCGCCGTGCAGCAGGGCGACCATTCAATATATATACATATATATGTATGTATATAAATCAATAAATATATATATATATATATATATATATATATATATATATATATATATATATATGTATATATTTATATATATTGACAGCTTGACATTCTGTCAGTGGCTCGATCGGTCGCTCGCTCGCTCGCTGGCTTTTTTGGCATTTGCGCAATGTGTCTAATTGTCAATTAGCTGGCCCGCTCAATCTCAATCTCAATCCCAAGAGCTCTCTAACTCACTCACTTGGCAATCTCGTTATCGTAGACCGACGCCACCATCGCACTGTACTCCTGATCCAAGTTATTTGGTCGCGCAAAGTGTGTGCCCGTCACCTCCAGCCGCTCGAACGACGACTTCATCAGAGCATCCGCATTCGCATTCGCATCCGGTGAGCTGTTACCCATCAGCACGCCAGCTGACTGCGATGAGACCGTGGCGCCGCAGCCGGAGCTGCTGCTGTTCTCATTTGGTGGCGACATGAACGTACAGTTGCTCAACTTGTTCAGCTTGGCCAGCGTGCTGCTCGGATTCGCTGTGCACGGCGCCTGCTGCGTGGAGGCATTCGACTTGCCCATGCCCTCGTCTTCGCCAGCTGTGACGCTGTGAGAAATAGGAGGGAGAGATTGCTGTGATTAGACTTAAGGAATGTCAGGAAAGTTTCTAGGAAGTTGACCAAGTCAGTTAAATATAGTTGAGCTGATTATAATTAGCTCTCTCTATAGAGATATATATGATTGAGTTATAAAAGATCTCTTATAAGGGACGTTTATATCTGTCTTAAGTTCATACTCGAGCTATATTTGAAGTCCTTGCTCTCTCTTCATCTGCTCTATAGCTCATGTATAACACTTTCCTTTCATATCCAATTTAAGTAGTCTTTGGTATATATTCAACATATGCTCCAAATACTCCACTTGAACTAAATAGAACAATTAAAAGGCCAATTATTAAGTATTTTAGCTTTTTATTGGATAATCTCAGTCACGGTAGCTCCTAGGCACACCTAAACAGGCCATCAAACGTTGCTCAATTAACCCTTTGATGGCTTGGCTCGTATGCATACATACATATACGTATAATATATTGTACTGTATTTACCAGGAGCTTATTCTCACACCCTGCGCCTGGCCCAGTGGCAATTGCTGAGTCAGCCTAGCCGAGTCGGCTTGAAACTTGTTTATTTAATAATTAAAATGATTTATGCGACTGATTGATGTGGTGCTGTGGCTTTGCAATCCACACCAAAGAGTGCAATTGCTGTCCATGTTTTTCAGCATGTTGCGCTTAATGCCGCGCGTCTGTTGTCTGTTGTCGGTTGCCTCATAAATTGCAGCAAAATGTTAACAACATTTCGGGCCAAACCCACAAAAAACCAAAAATGCAAAAAAAAAGAGCAAAATTAAACCAAAAACAACAGCAATGCGCCCCATAGAAGGTCGCCGCAGTTGCGACTTGTGTTCGGCCAAGTCTTCTGCCTGCTGCCGTTTAACCAAACCACAATAGAATGCAATGCTATGCTGAATGCATGCTCATATTTGTTTACCCACTGGCAGACAGACAGACAGATGGACAGACAGCCACTCGCTGGGACATTTCGGACAGAGAGTCGACCCACACGGCTCCAGTCCGCCTAGAGTGAAGGCATTTCGGCTTCAGCTGGAATCGCTCGCTGCTCGTTGACTTCCTTGTGGGCCGCACAACAAATGTCAATTTCAATTTTCGCCAGGCGTCAAATTAAATTACTTTTTGGAAAATTGCATTTTGTCAACGCCCACGCGCCGCAGGCGTAAAATCCATGAAATAACTGTGCCTCGTGCCCACTTGCTAAGGCCATTGTGTTAATTTGCGCAAAAGTTATTAATAACAAAGCAAGCCAAAGACTACGAAAGGCGTTTGGGTTAGAGCGGGTTAGAAATTGAAAAAATATATGCATGTATATGCAAAAAAAACTGTAATGGAGATTAAGAAATAAAGTGCAGCTACTTGATAAATACAAAAAATAATAGAAAAGATGACAGAGAAAAAATAAAAATGTATAAAAAAATTTTTTTTTTAATTGTAATCATAATAAAATTAGATATATAAAAAAATATACAAAAAAAAAAAAAATAAATAAATAAATAAATTGTTTTACAATTTTTAAATATGTTTAAATGTAATACATGATATCATATTCATAGGTATAACATATACATTTTTATACATATGTATATATGTATTTTGTCAATTTTCGGATTTATATAGTCGAGCAGATAAACGGGTTTAGCTTCCATATTATATATCATAATTAAATTTTTAAAGTATAGTAAGATATTTCGGAGGATATACTGATTTCTAAATTAGAAATTCTAATATAATCAAAATAAGAAAAAATTTATATATATTTATTTTTGTGTTTTTTTTTTTTTTTGTTTTTTTCAATTTTTCGATTTTTCAGAGTGTTCTTGCCTAGTCTCAGTTATCATAGATCTTCTATAGATAAGAATGTCAAATGAATTTAACTTATATATCTCACATCATAGCACGTATATCTTTGACAATTGTTTAATAAATACTTCTGCACAACGCGTATTATGTTTCTGCCACTCAAAACTTATCTTGTTTAATACATAGTCACATATCTCGTTCATGTTTTCATGTCATTTGCGGCTGATTTGTCAAATCGGCAATAAAATTTGGTGTCGAATTCGAAGTCACTTAAAAATACTGTTCAGTTGTCATTAATTGCTGTTATGTTAGAGCCAGTCAAGTGCTAAATGCCACCGAGATGCTAACATCTATTGTGAATTGAGACTGTCATAGCTATAAGTAATATTCCATATGAAGTCGTTTTCTTTGCTGTCTCTTGTTATCTTTCACCGCGCTGTCAATCAAAATCAGCGGAGCAATTAATTGACACAGTTAGCAAATAAACCCTGGCCGGGAGTGCCCAAGTAGGCGACGCCTTGAACCTCTTGAGCAGCAGCTACTACTATTCTAGTTTATATGGCTAGACTGACAGTGATAGATGGAGTTGAATGTTGATCTGCTTTAGGATGTTGAGCATTTGATGGATGATGTTGCAAACAGCCTAAGGATTCGGTATACCCATTGGGGTGGGTTATATATATATTATTATATTATTATTATATGGTGGGTTAGTTTGATGATAGTTATCTATTTATATATGAAACTCTGAATCAATATGAGAAATATTTAATATTTTATCCTTATTACAGAGAATCTCCAGCTATCTGTTTGTTAGATCTTCATGAAATACGAACCAAGCCAACAATAATAACAATAAATAACACATATTTTTGTCGTTGCCAAATCGATAGCTAAACAACGATTATTAATCACATTATTTATATGCCAAGTGTAAACACTGAATGGGCGTGAAGATGCACATTAAGTCTCAGCCATGCCATTCTAATGCTGGTTTGGCTACTTAGAGTCCAAGTTATCGGCAGCTTGTCAAAGTGGCTTTGTGTGCTATCAAAGAATCCGCTTCTCGAATCGCTCATTGAGCTTTAATTGAAACCTGTCCCCAAGCGTCAGGCACCACACCTAGGCCAAGAACTGACGCAATTGATTTGGTAAACAAAATATCAATGGTATAAATCAGTTTGGCTTTTAGCCTTAGCTAACTAACATCAGGGTTTGAATTCGTATGTGCGAATGCAGAAGAACTTGTTTGCGATAACTGTGAGCTCTGCACGCATGCGACAAATATCTGCGGATGCGATCTTTAGCTTGCGGGCATTTGACTTTTACTTTGGCACAAAACTCGTTTCACATTAGCGCTCAAAATGTAGCAAAGCTCCCTAATATAATAAATAAAATACCATCACAGTGTAGAATGCAAAGCGTTATTGAACAACAAATTGAGAAGAAACTTGAAACTCGAAAAAAAAAAACAGTGCAAAGTTGTCTTTGTCTACGCGTTTTTCCCATGCTATTGAATCGAGCTGAGGATGCATTTCTAACATTTGCCAAATGTCATTTAGTATTGTTTGAGCATTGTCGGTCTGCTTTGAGCTCCAATTAAATTTATCGTTCATTTATTGCCTGTACCAAAGAACAATTTAAATTACTTTTGCTTATAGCAACAATGGGCCAATTGCAAATTGGCAATTAACATTGAAGCTGTGAGCACTGATTAGATGTCTCGAGGCTTGATCAATTTATTACGCTGCGAGAAAAATTTAATAATTTTTAATTGAGGATATATTAGCTAAAGATGTATAATTATATACTTCTAATTAAGTATAAAATATATTAATTTTTTATTTTATAATTGTTGTTATATTATATTATATATTATTTTTATTTGTTTATTTTTTAATTTTTGATTTAGTTCACGTTTATTTTTAAATATTATGATTAAAAAACTTTTTTTAAATATAATTTTTTTAATTTATTTTTTATTTTTTTAATTTTATTATTATTATTAATATTATTTAATTTCTCATTTATTAATAATAGTATGTTATAATTCTATTTAATTTTCTTTTTTTGTAGGCTACATGTCAAAACTTATATATAATTTATTATTATATATTTATACATGTATATATTTTATTATAATTTAATTAATTTCATTTTCACCAAAATTCAATTTTATTTTATATCATCTCTCGACTCTAGCTTCAGCTAAACCCCTTTTTCCCTCAGTGAACCTTCTGAGTATTATTTTTGATTAGTGAACGAGGTCGCAATGCTTTTGCGCCACGTCGGCTTAATTAATTCGTATCCATATTGATATTTTTGCTACCGTCCACGCTGCGACGTGGCACTCGACTCCATCAATGCATTGGAGTCAAGATACAAGCGCTGCACGTGCTAATCGCGATGACTTCATTTCGTGTTGAGCTGGGTGCGCTGACACGGGTCAGACAATGTATCTCATGGACACAGCATTGATTTGAATTCAGCCTCTGATTCGCGAGAAACTGATGCAGAAACTTTAAAGGTGTCAAACGACAATATTGTTCAACAGAAAAAAGAGCGAAATAGAAACTAGGGTATTTTAGGCAGAAGGCGACTAGGAAATGCGCTTAAGAATTTAAGCTCATCTTTATGAATTTTTGGATTGTATTAGCATGTTTTAGAATATTGAAAAACATTCTTACATTTTGTTTTTATAATGTTATGGTACTGTACTCTAAAATATTTTTAGAATCAGAAATTTTAACCCAGCTGAAATATATATGAAAATATATCTTAGTTATCTAAGCCTGTTTAACCTGCTGCTCAAAAAGATCAAAAGTTTTCCAAGCAACCTTTTGCCTGCTGCGAACCTGCCCAAGTCAATTCAGCTGCCCAGTTTTTGTATACATGTATTTCCCCCATATCAATAGTTCAGGGTGCATTTATCTGCGATCTTGGAGCACTGTGCAACAACACGAAAAGAGAGAGAGAAAAAATGCTATCATAAACAGTACGCAAAATGCCGTTCAACATGAGCAGCAGGCAGATCGTGTGAGGTCCGTAAGCCTCCACCGAGATGCAAACAACTAGATATATGCATGTACACACACACACACATACACATATGTATATATATGTATATGGACAGTGCCGAATACGGATGCACAAGCTTATGAATTAAGTTAAGGGGTAGGCAGGGGGAGCACAAACCGTTCTAGGCTTTAACCAACACACCAGACAATGGCCAACAATGGGCTGACATTTAGTGCGAGCTGTGAGAGTTGTTGCAAGCTGCAAGCTGCAGGCTGCGAGTGGTGCAACGGCAACCGCAAAGGCAACGACAACTGTCAACACACGAAAGTAAATGCGGAGTCGGGTCTTAAAGTTCATAAATTGCATTGAGGGCGCCATGTAAACAATATGTTTGCAGAGCGAGCGTCTTAACGGCTGCCGTGTGCCATAAATCTGTTGGCTTTCTGGGCCTTTCGGGCACTTGGTCAACTGTTTTGCTTTTTTCTCTTTTTATGGCACTTACCAATCGCCGGTGTCGGCTGTTGGGCCGGGTCGCTGATTGCATTTGCTGCGCATGACCAACTGCAGCCAGTTGGGCACAGGCGGTGTCGGATCTGGTGTGTACCTGCCAACAGAGAGATCAAGAAAGACCAACATACAATTAATCAGTCAATCACACACAAAGAGAGAGAGAGAGAGAGAGGGAGAGCTGAGCTACGCACCTGATGATCGAGTTGCAATGCTTGGCCTTGGGCACGGCAAAGATGTCGCTGACAGCAATGGCCGCACCGGCTGCCGCTGCCTTCTCCACGGCGGCATCTACCTCGGGTATGAGCGCCAGCTCCTCGGGCTCCACGTAGTCGGCGTCCAGGCTGCCAATGGAGCTGAGGGAATTGCGGGCGCCGGTGAGATGATAGCGCGACGAGGCGCTCGACGAGGGCGTCTCCTCCAGCTCGCTGGGATCGAATTTGAGCGTCACTACAAGAGCCGAAAATGAGGAGCAGAGGAGAGAGGCACAGAGCATATCGAAATACACCGATTAACAGACACACACAGCCACAGTGAGAGAGATGTTTTGTGAGATGCAAAGCGGAATAGATTTGAGGAGAGTTAGACATGGCGCATAGATTAGTTGAGCGATTTACGTTAGGTTGAAGAAAATGAAATGACGTTGCGAGTGGATGCGGGCGAGATTCCCATAATCAAAATTTGTGTCGTCGACAAAGAGAGCAAAAATTATTGATACCGGTATATACATCACCTTCAATTTGAGTAACTCACGTTTATCCAACGGTCCCAGCTTCTTGGCCAGCCCGAACATCGTCTCCGGCGTCCAATAGTCCGGAATGCGAGCGAATATGGAGCCCGCATCCGCCGGCAGCTGTATGCCCAGCTTATGGAGCAGCAGGACAAACGGCTGATACAGCATCGTTGTCGACTGCTCGTTGTTCCACTGGACGACCGGAATGGACTTTTGCTTGTATATGTAGTGATAGGCCACTGGCTCCATGATGGGATCCGCGTCGGCCAGACTGCTGCCGGACTTGAGCATCAGCTTGATGTAGCAGCACTCGAGCAGCAGCTTCTGCAGCCAGACCAGATGGTACGACTTGTGCTCCTTAATAATCAGATCCAGCAAAATCTAAATAAGAAGTCGATTGTCGTTTGCTATAATCTAGGCCCAACTAAGCTCCCAACCCACCTGTACATCATCGGATGGCTTGCCGGCGGCGCTCTCCTTCAGCTCGATGCCCGACTCGGTTGTGGCCGATGTGGGCGTGGTTAGCAGTGTTCTCTGATACTCGGCATCCTCGAACTTCATCAGATCATCATACTCCAGCAAAGTGATGATATCCTGCCGAGTTTCCCAATAGATTAGCGACACTCGGAATTCGTGACACAATTATCTGGTACATACCTGCTGCAGCAGCTGTTGAATGATGGAAATTCGAGTCTTCAGCTTGTTGCCATTATTGCTAAAGAGCTTCACGATCTTGCCCACGATATCATTGTTCTTTTTGCTCTGCACATAATACCAATACAGAGTGTCCATCTCCTCCTGCGACCAGGTGCTGCAATTGCAATAATAAAACATCAAATTCTGTCCAGAGTATCTGCCGGTCGGCTACACTCCAGCTAGGCCAAGCTTACCAAACAGTGTGCTCCTGGTTATGCTCCTTCGTCATTTCAGTCAACGACGTTGTTGGTATGGTCAAGGGAGATTTGGGCGGCGTGTTCATAAACTTGTGTATAACATGTTCAATGAGATCAGACCAATCCTGCATGATAGATGAATATATCATGAATGATAAACGACTTAAATCTCGCCCAAACAAACTTACGTCGCATAGCTCGTAGTCCGCCTCCCAGATGCGAGAGTACGTCTTTAGTATGATTGGCTGGAAGAGCACGCCAATCTGGCCCAGGTCGCCGCCGATGTGGTGCATCATGGTAAAGATGCAATCGTTGACGAACTCGCCATTGTTATCAAAGTCCTCTAGCAGAATGCCGTAGTAGTGCATGACCTCCAGAGTGGCAAATCTAATGGGAGCAGCAGAAATTGAACGACTCCATTCAATTGGGGATTCATGCTTTGACTCACTGTGCAATATGCTCGGACAGTCCGATGGTCTGGCCGCCTTCCAGCTTGGCAGCACTGTCGAGGATCAGCATCAGGATGTGGTTGGTCACCACCAAGTCCTGCAGGTACTGCTTGGAATGGATGCGCGGATTGAAGCGTCGCAGCAGCAGCACAAACAAACAACGCAGATCCGAGGTGGCGCCGATCTGCAGCTGGAGCTGGTGCAAGCGCTGGCGATCGTCCTCGCTGAGGTGCGTCACCTTGTTGTACGTCTCAATGGTCTGCAGGAACTCGCGGATGGCCGTGACCACCAGGTGCATGCGCCGCAAATAGGGCTGCAGATCGCTGCCCTCCTGCTGGGCGTTCAGCTCGAGCTGCTCGCAGAGGCTGACGCCCTCGTAGGTGAGATAGCTGAGCACGTCGTAGGTGAGTATGGTGTCAATGTGCTCCATGTCCAGCTCCAGTTGAGCGGCGAGCTTCAGAAAGAATGTGACCAGCCAGAAGAAGTGCGACGTGTCAATGAGCACCTTCTGGATGAAAAGACAGAGCTCGATCAGTTGAGATTCCCAAACGATGGATGAATCGACTTACCGTACTCGTTAGGAGCTGCTTGTGCAGCTCCTCCACCAAATAGTTGTAGCCCTTGAGCAAAAAGTCAACTGTGAACTCCTTCAGCAAATTGGATATATCATAGTTTGTGGGCATGTGCTGCACCAGACCCTTCATGTTGATGCTGCAAATGGTTGACGGGAATATCAATTAGGTCTTCAATTACTTCACATTCAGTACTCACAGGCTGCTCTTGCTGCGCTTGACCAGCTTCTTGCGACGCAGCTCCTTTTTGTCCTGGGGCGACATGAGGGTGCGCTGCTTGTTCCTTGGCTTCGTGTTGCACGGCGGCTTCTGATGCTGCGGCTTGCCCTGGGGTCCGTCATCATCGTTGCTGGATGTGGAGATGGACTCCTGGTTCTCCACCTGGGTGGCATAGCCACAGTCCGAGAGCTCCGACTGGGAGGAGGGGCACTCTCGCTTCTGCGGACAGCACTTGCCCTTGGTCAGCTGCAGTTGGCCCGCATGCGAGGACTTCTGGCCCAATTTGACGGCCGAGACGTGCGAGTGCGGCGTATAGCTGTCCGACAGCATTTCCGACAGGGTGTTCCGCCGTGAGGGCAGCGGTGCCGGCGGCTTGAAGGGCTCGTAGCAGAGGCTAGTTGTTCCACACAAGGACGATGTGGTGCGGGTCTCTGTGGCGGTGGTGCTAGCGTACACCGCATTGGTAGTGCTGTTGACATTGTCAGCTGGTTGTGTTAGATTCAGGGGCTCCGAACTGACGGCAGCCGCTTCCTGCAGGTATTCCTGTGCCTGCTCCTCATAGTCGATGGCGTCCATGGCCTCCTCGGTACTCAAATGCTGCTGCTGCGACGAGCAGGGGGCCTCGAAAATATCGTTGGCCCCCTCTGAAGCATTCGGCTCGTCCGCCGTCGCCCGGGCCATGGCATTCTGATACTCATGCCCCTTGCGGCTGACCTCCTGCAGTGTGGCCTCGGTGCCCTCGCGCAGAGCCTGACGCCGCTCATCGCAGCCCTCCTTCTTGCCGTTGCTGCTACTGCCGCCATTGCTGCCATTGTCCGAGGAGTCGGAGGTGGGATCCGAGGTGAGCATGGGACTGGAATCGCCGCTGCCCTTCTTCGGCGGCGACGTGTTACTCTCGTTGTCCTCGGAGCTCTCCGACAGCGATGCCTCGAACCACAAGTTCAGCAGCTTCTGCAAGGTGTTCACATGCTGATCCTTGTAGATCATCGCGATCAACTGTACCATGGTCACGCCCCAGAGCGCTCGCTGCGGACAGGTCATCAGGTAGAGCAGCAGCTTGTCGATGCTCTGTATGAAGAGATTCCACAATATGGTATTCTGCATGGAGACCTGATGGCCGCCGTTCGACTGCATCACGGGCATCAGGAAGTGGGCGTGGGTCTCCGGTATGTGGAGAATGTTGCGTAGCAGCAGGAGGCAGTTGTTGATCTGATCGCATTTGTGGGGCGACAGCTTTGTGTCCGACTCCAGAATATGTTTCATATACTCAACGACGCTCTTTGTGCTCTTCGGATCGGTGAAGGCCTCTTTGCAGCTGTAGAGCAGCTTGTTCAGCTCGAAGATGGTGTGTCGGCCCACCTCCGTGCGATTCATAATATCAACGGAGAATAGCCACTCCACCGGCACGGTAAGATTGACCAGAATGCGTATGACAGACTCCAGCACCTCATCGTCCTTGGCATTCTCCAGCAATGGGATCAAATTGGAGCGCACGTTCTGACCAAAGCCAATGGCACGGCGAAAGGTGCGCAAAGTCTGATCTTCATAGGTGAGCTTGTAGTTGATCTCCTTCAATATGGCTAGCGTCGAAAGGAATACGTCAGCTAAACGAACATCTATCTCATGGACCCGAAACTTACCCAATGCATTGGGGCTGACCACGTACGTGTCTCCCACAAGGGAGCCCAGCGAGGAGAAGACGCTATGCAACTGAGGCGTTGCTAGTAACCAGTCCATAACAAATCAGCTTTATTTAAAGTCTAGATTGCTATACTCGTAGATTAAGCTTTGATTCCTAGTCTGCCAACTGTGGCACATTGTCAGAGTTGAACATACAAGACGATCCTTAACCAAGGACAAAGGACGATTGATGGCAAGTGCTGAAAGCGGTATGCGAAATGGTTGAGAAAATTACAGTTTACTTTGACTTAAATGCTTACTGCAATATTTATTTAAAATGAAATAATATTTTCAATTATTAATTTCTCAGTTAATACTGAAGGATAGACATCATTAACTATGAGATGATTAACTGTGTTTTTTTTTTTAAATTCAGTATTTATTTAAAATTTTAAAAAAGAATAGCATAGGACAAACTACAATCATATGAAAGCCACCTCCAAGAACTTTATATATCAACGGATCAAGAGATACCGGAACAGAGGCCTTTGACTTATTTATAAATTCTTAAAGTACAGTTAATGTTAATATTTCAAATTATTCACATTTATTGTATGAAACTAAAATCATTAATTATTAATTTCTACTTTTGTTTTTAATTATATTTAATTTTTTTAATAGTTTATTTTTATTCTATATTCAATTTTATTTGCAGCTGACATTTGATGGCATAAGCAGAATTTCGGCAAAGCAAATACAACAAATTTAATTATGCAATGAAAGTATTTGCTTTGTGGCATTTTTAAATTCATTTCAAGCTATCCTATTTAGAACGAGAAACAAATATCCCAAAATTAACTGTCAATTGTGAACCAGCTGGAAGATAAGCATCGGCACATGTTGCGCTCTTATGGCGAATCAAAATAATTCAAATCAATTGAATAAGACAACTATTCTTATTCTGCATGAATTCAATAGCTGGCATGAATCATTTGCCGTTCAACTGGCGAGGCTTTGAAGTTCGTGGCACAAAGCGGGCCATAAATAGAAACCAGAGCTGCGCACACACTTGACTGCATGTGACCAGCGCCCCAAGCGCTGAGTCTCTCGATTGCAACAAAGCACCACTCACACAGATAGAGAAGCCCTCTCGCTTTCAGCCCGGCTGACATTGGGATATCGGGCCGCGCAATGTGCAAGCACAGCGGGCAGGATAATGCGACTCGTTGAGGCGCACATATACGTTGCCAACACGTGCCTATTCAGCTGTTCAGCTGATGTCGATTTGCTGGCAGCAGCAACTATAGTCATGTAACCACGCCCCCTTGATACACCCCACTCACCCTCCAAGACATGGACTGCAATATGGAAATGGAGAACGAGAAAGACGTTAGCCCCAATCTCCTGCCCTTCTTGTCGCATACGTAATCATTCGAAGCATAAGCATTGACAGGCATACGCAGTCCGCATGTGACTTACACACACACACACACACATATGTATGTATACACACTCACACACATCACAACAACACTGCTGTAGTTTTCCCTTCTACTATTATGTAAGCATTTTCGCTGGTTAACAATGCTTCAATGAATTTTTTATGCACATGACACGCCTCCCCATGCACCGCAAGAAAGTGTTGCAGTTCTGTCAATGTCAGCGTCTATTAATTAATATTGATTTATAGCCCAAGCTGGCTTGGTGCGCTATTGGCATACAAATATCGTTGCATACTTTTCAGCGGAAGCATTAAATGATGTACTAAAAAGTGCAACAAGTGAGCTAAACTATATTTAGCACATCTACTGTGTGCATTCTAGAGCATGTGCGTGCATGTGAATCTATTGAATTCATTGGACAATGGTATATAAATAGTACGTTATTATACTATCAATATCAATATAGTATAGGCTATCGTCTTCAAGGGGCAGTGATATGTGTGAGGGAGATGAGATTACAATTCGTATATACATAAGTACATATATTAGATTTTTATGTTACGTATAGATGAATATACATATTTGTACTCTGAGCAGGTCAATAAACTGCTGTGAGTAATCTTACACCAAATATATATAATACAAATATATATTGTATACATACGTAAGTAAGTAACTAATCAATTTTTAATTAAATATTATGTTTACGAAGTTTTTCTTAGTTGAGCAATATAATAAAATCACATAGACTATATATTTTGTATAGTTATATACAACATTTGATCTGTGATTTTTTATACATAATCAATGCAATAAATAAATATAATATTTGCTTACATAAAATTGATAACAAATTTGTATTTTCTATTAATGCCTATTTTTTTTAGAAAAACTATTTCTAAGGCTACTAAAATTGTAAAGCTAATTTAAATTTCTATTATATGCACACAACTTGTTTCTAGATTTACCTTCTACCATGACACACACATACATGCACACACACACGCATAAGTATATATGGATTACTTTACATGCTTTCTACACTATTCTATTGTTGTGGCGATTTGAAAGTACAGCCCCAATTCCGTTTCCGCCAGCAGTTATGAAACCAAATAAACTTTCAAAGAGAGCTTACATAAAATTTGCTTCACAAACAGCAAATGGAGAAAAATAAATAAAATAAAAGACTAGATAAGATTAACGATATGCGCATTGCATTTGTAATCAAAATGCGTTTTCATTCTTTCGCAAAAACAGAGTGAAATTCATTCAAAACAAGCGAACGTATATTTAACATTTGATACGGTGCTCTAGACAACTTTTTCCTTTCTTTTCAGAGTCATAAATAAAAGTTTGCTTATGCGAATATTAACAAATCAATATGTCTGATTGGCAAATTTTACATTGCAAATCAAAAGAGGAAAACAATTTTTGAATAGCTATCAAAATGACTGTCAAACACAGAGACATAACGACTTGGCTTGAACATATATATATGCATTTATGATACAAACAGAATGGACAGCTTCTAGGTAAATCTAAAACGTATTTGAAGTCTATAGAAGAATCTGGGTAGAATGTATAAATATAGGTATATACAAAATAGATAAGTCATTAGCCTATTTCAATAGCCTACCACAACCTATACTCTGAGTTATTATTTGAAAATATATTTAATATTTTTCTACGAAAAAAAAAAATAATAATAAATAAATAAAAAAAATTAAATGATCATATTTTAAATATTAAAAATATGTAAAATATTTGTCCTAAGGACTTCCAAATTTTTCAATTGTTGTACAATTAATTAATGATCTCTATGATGTAGTCAACCGTTTGAACGATTTTTATATATAGGTAAATCGCAACTAAAACTTAGATGAGCTCAAAGTTTAATTTTCTTAGCTTTTAGCGGTGTAAACCACAAAGCGTACTTGAAGGAAAAGGCTAGAAAATTCTAAATTTAAGACAAGTAAACACACAAAAATAAATTTAAAAAACTCAATTTATATATATTTTTTAAGTGAATTTTTGTCAAATTACTTAAGATCGTATTAAAAAAAAAAATGCATACTTTTCAAAATTTTTCTCGAAATGTTTCATATGAGAATTTACTCCCTTACAGGCTGTACGGCGGGTCAGTGACTGCTGATCGAATGCATTTTTTTGCTGATCTGTTTGAATTGTGTTGAGTGAATATTTAAATTTCAAAAATGTGCTTCTGTGCATGTTTGTTATATAACCGCTGGCATACTTCCGCCTTGTGTGCTAGGCAATACAATGCTATCAAAACGAACTGGGACAAAGCAACCCAGACGACGCTCTATTAATTTCAAGCCCTAAAAACGCTTAGTTGGCGAATTAGTAACAGTTTTGAATTTGACGCTTTGAATGGCGAAAGCTTCGTGGGCCTAAACTTTTGTTTAAAGCTTTACTGCATGGGACGTAGAATACTAAGATAGAGCGTGTAGATCGTATTATATATTATAATGATGCTTACCCGATTCTACTTTCTGTGACGACTGCAGCTGTTAGTTATTCCACAGTGGTTAACTTATTATTTTGGTGTAGTTCAATTTGAATAATTGTTGAATGTGATTAATTTCTTTGCGCAGCTTAAATTTCTTTATATTATATTTCTTTTGTTGAACAATCAGAACAAGTTTGTGAATTTGTCAATTAAAATCTAGGTTCAAAATAAAAAAAAAAATAATAAAATAAAATATAAATTGGACGCTTTCAACATTTTGCACTTTATAGAATATTTTATTATCTAAATTTATTTAAATGATTTGTGCACCTTACGCAACTCAAGTTCAACTTACGTAAAATGCAACAAGACAACAACAACAATCATTTGCACTTTTATTAATTGCTTAGAATATTATTCACTGCCATCAACACGCACACACATTAATATATACTCACACTTAGACTTACATCGAAACAGAATGGATTAGCTAAATACTCTAAATTTTGTTTTGCCACTCGCAAATAATTTGCTGCACTTGCAAGCTGTGCGTTTAAATCATTCCACAAGCTTGCGCTTCTTATGTGAATGTATAATATCTAATGCGTTTTTAGTTTTTTTTTTATTATTATATTGACTATATATCTTGCTGATGTGTATCGAATCACGCGACGCAATAGCACGAACCGTTTGCTTGAAGCTCGCAACGTTGAATGTTCAATGGATTCGCACTGCTGCTCTAGTGGAAGCCGCCGTTGCAGCGAGCCGAAGCTTTTTCTCACACACACAGTCGCGTGCTCACGTTCACATTCACATTGCACTCGACGTGAGGCGATGGAAGCTTCGGCCACCAGTTGCCGTTGTGCCGGCTGTCGGCTTGTGTTTGTGTGACGAAGCTCTCTGGTTCTAAATGCTTCTCTCTCGCTCCCGCACACGGCCCGTTCGGGTTGTTTGAGTTGCTCACGTGTAGCCGCAACGTGCGGCACGTTTGTTTTGTGTGTGTCGGTGTGTATGCATGTGGGTATGTGTGCGTGACAGTGTAACCATAATAATCACATACCGTTAAACGATTTCAACCTACGTCGCTTCCCTTCGGCAACGACAACGACAACAATAACGACAGCGACAGCCCGTTGCTCTCTATTGATTCTTGATGTTTTCGTATTGCTGTTGATGGTCGAGGTGGGCGTGGAGGGGACATTGGTGGTGGTGATGTTTATGCCAGTGGTTTCACCCACACTCCCAACCACATTTCATTGTCTGCTGTTGAATAACAGTGTTCGCCTTTGGGCTATTTTTACACAACGTCGACTCAACAGTTGGTCAGCTAACGAGGCGTATGCGCAATGAAATGCAATGAAATGAAAAACAAAATGAAAAACAACAACACTTCACTTCAACGTCGTCTGCTGGCGCGAGCCCCGAGCACGTCAGCTCCACGCGACTGCAACAGCTCTAATGCCAATGTCAAACAGCAGTCCACATAATCGCAATTACGGACGATCGTTGTAAGTATATCCAATGGCAAAATTCTCGGGCACAAAATAAAAGAAAATGAAATAAGCAATTCGGCATTTGGTTTGTGTTAACGTATGCGTACGTGTGTGTATATGAGTGTGCCTCTGTGTGTGTGCTTCCATGATCATTATCAAGTTCAGGGTGCGACACTCTGCATCGGCTATTGGCCTCAACAACTAATATAATATAATATAATATAATAATATAATAACTACAGATATACGAATAAATATTTAACTGATGTAAATTATTATTAATATAATTATTTAAAAAAATTGATTTTGAAATAGCATGGAACAAAATATGAGATTTGGAGCAACTTTGTTTCACTTTAATTGTGCATTGGGCATTGCGCATAGGGCATTTTATACCTTCCCTATAAATATACGAGTCCAACTACAGTTTAATCATCAGCTGAAATTAAAGATTAAATTTGAATACGTAGTATTAATAGTATATACGCTCGCATAACTAGAAACCTAATCGGAAACGTAATTTGCAAATGGTACAACGGCTAGAGACAAACACATCTGAAAAGGACCCACAGCTACGCACATATCCTTGTCACATTCCTGACAACGCAACGCGACTTCCTGTACATGCGTTGCCATAATGTGCGCAGAGCAAGAAGGTCGCGTGATTGGACCTTGGTGGCAGGCTGCGTGATGACAGCGTGTGCTACCCTCTGGGTAAGTGTGGAATATGAGTGGAAAGCAATTTCGTATGGCTGCATACTCAGATCATTTATTCACTCAGTTAGCTAATCAAACACCGGTGTGCTCCCTGATCCATTCACGAACATGGGATACTCTACCGTACACGCCCGGATAGTTGGATACGCCGCATCCATGGCCCCAAGACACCACGCCCACTAACACGCCGTCCCCATTTACCAAGGGACCACCAGAATCGCCCTTACAGGAATCCTTGCCACCTTCCGGATAGCCAGCACAGATCATGCTATCTGTCACACCGTTATATCGATTGTATTTCTTGTTGCACTCCTCCTGGTTGACCAGCGGCACTTGCACCTGTCGCAAGAACTCGTCTGACTCCTCAGTATTCCGTGTGTCGCCCCAGCCGCTAACATAACACATTTCACCGTCCTCAAACTCTTGGCCCTGCTTCGGCAGCTTAACAGGCTGCTTGGTCTCATCGAATTCAATTGGTTCCTGCAGCTGCAGCAGCGTAAAATCATAATCTAAATTAATGCGGTTGTGCTTTTCGTGTTCAACTTTCTTTTTGATTTTTAGCAGGTGCATATTGCCGAGAATTTCAGTAGTGCCCAACAGCACGAGTACAGAACTGGCTTCTGAGTCCCTGGAACAGAAGGAATAGGGGTTAATCTCTGAAATTGAAATATGCTCCCGGAACGACTTACCAGGTGCAATGCGCTGCTGTTAGTATCCACTCCTTCGAGATCAGTGAACCACCGCAATATTCAGGAGATTCCAAAAAAACTTGGTATGGAGCATCTGTTATGTTTATAAGTTGACCACCAACAATACGATCATCGAGGCGCGGTGGTTGTCTGAATAGCTCATTGATTAGCGATGGTTGACGATGGACGGGCTGCGGTATCGAGAGAACGCCCGCCAGGACAGCTACTGCTGTCTGGAGCAGCAAAAAAGTCACTAGCTTAACTGACATTGTTAATCTGACTTTGATGGAAGGAAGAAAGCACTGGGTTTTTATAAGACTGGCCCAGTCCAGAAAACGATTATCTAACCCACAATTTAAGAGTTGTCATATAAAAATAATTAGAAAATGGATGCTCAAAATATTTCTTTAAGTGATAGACAAATCAGGAATGGCCCTTGGTGCTTTTTTTGTATTTTATGAAAAGGTGATTTAAATTGCCGTAGATTACCTTGCCTTAAGTTACCTGTTTGCTCATTTAATCTAAACTTTGCTCATTATATTGAAACTTTATTAGTTTCTAGATAAAAAAAAAGGGTTCATTTAAAGCGAAGAAGTGTGTTATGGTCTGCAATAATTTTTCTCGTGTCATATTTTCTTCGGGTCGTTCTTCTTATACATATAATACACGTATTGATTGTCGAGTAAATTACTTTTACATATTTTTAATTTATTTCTGCATTTATATAACTTTGCTTTCATTAATAATTTGCATTTGAGTTGTATTATTTAATCTTGATAAAACAAATTGAAACAAGCTCTAGTTTGCATGGTTAGGGAGGGACCAGGAGATCGTTTGAGCCCCGTCCGATATGTGTTTTCGAACATATTAAATTTTATTTACGTTGGGGCGGAAATCCTGTATCAACAATGCCATATATTTTTAAAGAAAATTCAGTAAAAAATGTATCCTTAGAGCGCCAGATAAAGCGAAGCAATTTGGTATCGATATTAATCAATAACATTAATAGTGTTGGGACCAAAGGGAATCGGAATTGATTTTCTGAAACTGCCACGATCGTCGGGTGCTATTCAGGACCTTGCAAAATGATTTCTCTAATCTAAGGCTCTTCGGTATTGAAATCTATGTTTACACACATATGGGCTGATGAATGGACGGACTGATGAACTCAATAAATCGACTCAGCTATCAGTCCGATCAAGGTTGCTCTCGCTGAGCTATGTATGTATGAACCACCAGTTTTGTCGTCGTGGACGTTGTAGTTTGGGATAGATGTGGATAAATGACTCGAGGCTATTTTATGATTTTATTATTGCTGCATATTGTAGGTTTTTTATTTAGTTAGTTAGCTTATCAAACACCGCTGTGCTCCCTGATCCATTCACGAACATGGGATACTCTACCATATACGGTCGGATAGTTGGGCAAGGCGCACAGTGAGCCCCAGGACACCACGCCCACCAACACGCCGTCCCCATTTACCAATGGACCACCAGAATCGGCCTGACAGGCATTTTTGCTACCTTCCGAATAGCCAGCACAGATCATGCTATCTGTCACACCGTTATATCGACTGTATTTCTTTTTGCACTCCTCCTGGTTGACCAGCGGCACCTTCACCTGGCGTAGCCATTCGTTTGACTCAGTAGAGTTTCGTGTCTCGCCCCAGCCGCTAACATAACACATTTCGCCGTCCTTGAACTCTTGGCCCTGCTTCGGCAGCTGAACAGGCTGCTTGGTCTCATCGAATTCAATTGGTTCCTCCAGCTGCAGCAGCGAAAAATCATAATCGTAAATTTTATCTTTGTACTTTTCGTGGTTAACAATCTTTTTGATTCTTAGGACCTGTCCATTTCTACTTTTTTCTGAGGTACCTAACCGCACGCGTAGTTGATTAGCTTGTTTGCCACTGTATTAGAAAGAATTGCGGTTATTTTTTCTCAACGTAGAATCTGAAGCCAGAACAACTTACAAAGTACAATGCGCTGCCGTTAGTATCCACTCCTTCGAGATCAGTGAACCACCGCAATTATGTTTGAAGAGTCCTTCCAACTTAAATTGTAACGAGATTTGGTATGGAGCATCTGTTATGTTTATAGGATGACCACCAACAATACGATCATCGAGACGCGGTGGTTGTCTGGAGAACTCATTGATTAGCGAGCCTTGGAACTGGATGGGCTGAGGTATCGAGAGAACGCCCGCCAGGACAGCTGCTGCGGTCTGGAGCAGAAAACAAGTCACAAGCTTAACTGACATTGTCAATTTGACTCTAGTGGAAAGAAGGAATCGCTTGGCTTTTAAAGAACCGGCCCCGCCCAGAAAATTCCACTATCTAAGAATGCGGGGTTGGTGTACTAAAATAATTACAAAATGAAAGATTTTCATGAAACTATACATTGTTGAGTTAATGAAATGCGGTTTTAAATAGTTTTAAGCTATGATAGGTTTCCACCTTTTCACATCTATTCGGAGCTTTAACTTGAAACTTTATTAGTTTTTATATGATTATATGTAGGCGAGGCAGAAACGTTTGTGACGGTTTCTTTAATGACCTATATAGTTCAGGGCATTGAAACTATAAAAAATCGGTACAACTATCACATAGATCTTAAATCATATTTATGGTGTGTTATTTGTTGGGTCGGGTACTTCTGGAGCCTCCCTTGGTCGTTTATTTCATTCATTCAGTTAGCTAAACACCGCTGTGCTCCTTGATCCATTCACGAACGTAGGTTACTCTGGAGTACACGCCCGGAAAGTTGGGCATGGCACAGCCAAAGCCCCAGGACACCACGCCCACCAACACGCCGTCCTCATTTACCATGGGACCACCAGAATCGCCCTGACAGGCATCCTTGCCACCTTTCATATATCCAGCACAGATCATGCTATCTGTCACACCGCCATATCGACTGTATTTCTTGTTGCACTCCTCCTGGTTGACCAGCGGCACCTTCACCTGGCGCAGCCAGTCGCGGGACTCCAGAGGATTCTGTGTGTTGCCCCAGCCGCTAACATAGCACTCATCACCGTCCTCAAACTCTTGATCCTGTGTCGGCAGCTTAACAGCCTTCTTGGTCTCATCGAATTCAATTGGCTCCTGCAGCTGCAATAGCGAAAAATCATTGTTGACATTCGAGTAATTGAACTTTTCGTGTTGGACAATCTTTTTGATGTTTAGCAGTTGTCCATTTCGGGAGCATTCAGAAGTGCCCAGCCGCACGCGTAGTTGATTAGCTTGTTTGCCACTGGATCAGAAAAAATTGTGGTTAGTTTCTCATCGTAGAATCAGCAGCCGGATCAACTTACAAGGTGCAATGCGCTGCCGTTATTATCCACTCCTTCGAAATCAGTGAGCCGCCACAGATGTGGTCGGATGTTTGCAACGAGATTTGATGTGGTGCATCCGTTATGTTTATACGATGGCCACCAACAATGCGACCATCGAGGCGTGGCTGTCGCCTGAACAGCTCATTGACCAGCGATCGTTGGCGCTTGACGGGCTCAGGTATCAAGCAGACGCCCGCCAGGACACCAATGGCGACTTGAACCAACAGAACAATCACTAGTTTCGTCGACAACATTTTTGATTTGACTTTGACAAAAAGAAAAGAAGCGCCCGGCTTATATAAGACCGAACCAGAACCTCAATAGGCTAAGCTAACCGATAGTCGAAAAACCCCACTGAGACTTTATCTAATTAAGCCTGCTAGGTTGGCATACTAAAATAATTGGAGGAAATGAAGAAGCAATACATACTCTAAACGAATTTTTTATACGCTTACTCTAAGAAAATAGGGAAAGATTTTACAAAATGTACACAAATTGAAAATTATTCTAGATGGCTTTAATTAAATATATGCATTTTAATTTGATGTCTAATCCACTCAGAACTTTCAAGTTTATTAAAAAAAAAAAAAACGCCTCTTACCTAACAATAAACAAAATATATTTTGTTACATAATACTTACCTAGTTTCACATTTCATATGCAATAGATTACAGTACTTCATTTTCACAGTAGTTAAAGTCGAGCTCTAGCTTAGCTTTAGCCTGTATAGCCGAGCCAACCTTGATAAAACAATTGAAAGTAGGCCAAGTGTATTTTCGGTTACACCAAAGCACATTGCTTGTTAAGGTATTCATTTATAGCCAACAATTCATTACAGGGAGTGCTCCAATTTCAATTCAAGTATCTCTTATAACATGCAAGTGGAGTCAATCAGAATCTTTACTCAACCACATAGATTAGATTACGTCCGACCTCGGTCAATTTTCCCGAAAGATTGACGCTCACTCGTTTATCAGCCACATCAAGAACGAAATTGCCCTCGCTGAGAAGTGTCTTGCCCGTTTTATAGTCCTGGAAGTTGGGCAGTTTGCGTGGACCCATCACAGGATCCTCATAGCGCCAGATTTGTAGCGTGGACAGATCTGACTTAAGGCCAATTATCTTGGCGAGTTTCTCGCGCAGGGACTGCACAGTGTCACCCTCAGATATGATAGTGTTCACCTGGAACAGACCCGAGCGCTCAATTGGATTTACCAGCTCAACTGGGACGTGAGGCGCTACACTGAAGCTAATGAAGGGTGAGCCAGGGCGCACTTCCTCGCGCGTCTTCTCAGGTGCCGAGGGATCATCAGTGTATTTTATTTCCAGGCTTTCCAGCTGTTGTAGAAGAGCGCATAAGTAAGTCAAGAATATTCATGTAGGTTTTTCTACTCACATCCAAGGTGTTCTTCAGATAATCGAGATTGCTGAGCAGTACTTCGCGCTCATCGAACTCCAGGGTGACAGCTAGTGCAGCCACGCCTTTACCCCCCTCCACTTTCTCGCGTATCATTTGAGCAAAGGGCATCACACGCTTCATGAACTTTTTCAGTTCGGGCTTCTGCTGCAGCGTGACTGCGATTAGCTTGTTGTCGGGCAGCGTTTTGGTGTCCTTGTTATACATCTCTCGCATGGTGTCCAACACGCAGCACTGCCAGGGCGGATACGTTTTGGCCACCCAAACGAGACCGCGATTGGGCTTCGGCGTCTGGACATCTACAGCCTTCTCTTTGCCACCCTTGCCCCTGACTTGCAGCAGATTCTTCAAGTTAAGGCGGAAAGAATGCGCTGCCTCCATCAAATACTCAGAGCGCATGATGTCGTTCTCATTGATGGCGCCCACTTCAGGCCAACGGGCATGGACAATAGATTCCTTGTTGCCCAGCAGACCCCATACATGCTCCGCCATGTGCGGGCAAATCGGCGACACTAACAGTGCCTGACGACGTATAAACTCCATGACCAACTCCTCGTGCATGCCCTGGGCACCGCACAGCTCGCGATACTTGTCACGGGCCAGCTGCAGCTCATAGAATCCGCTGCGCAGGGCTTCCTTGAACAGCATGCGCCGATAGTTATCATCCGTCTGTTTTGTCTTCAGGTTCAGCTCGCTCAGGAAAACTTGATCATTGAAGGTCTTGGCAGCATCATGGCGCAAGCTAGTGCGCGTAGCCAGCATCTCCTTGACCCACTCAATGAATGTGTACAAACGCAGAATTCCCGCATCCGCGGTGCTCTCCACAAAGTTGGCGTCCTCTACGCTATCGCCAGCGTCGGCCAGGCACAGGCGCATGCCATCCGCCGAGAACTTCTGAACAGCTTCGTAGAGTGTTAGGAAATTGCCATCTGACTTGGACATCTTTGCTGAATTGAGCAGCAGGTGACCATTGACACGCATACCCTTGGGCCACTTCGTTTCATCATTGGGCCAAATGGCTGCATGATTGTACAGGCAGAAAGTCAAATGGTTCTGAATCAAATCTTTGCCAGACACACGCAGATCCATGGGATACCAGTACTCGAATTCCCGGCGCAGCACAGCCAGGTGCTCCTTTTTGATAGCTGTCTTCTTTGGCAGCGGCGTCTCTTTGAAGAATATATAGTCCCAGACGTCAGCAGTCATATCTTCAGGTTTGATGCCTATAGAACATAAATTATGCAAGGAGTCAGTCAGATTATAGACAAGTCTTTTACAATCTCAAATACCGAAAGGTCCTGGCTTCTCGCCACGGAAAGTGCCGCCTTGCAGCAAGTGAACAACTGTATAGAAGGCCATATAAATGGTTGAGTCCGACAGCGATTCAATGAGCCACTGCTCATCCCAGGGCAGTTTGGTGCCCAGGCCATAGGTACGCGAACAGGCGTACTCGTGCAGCCAGTTCAGACACGCCTCAAAGTTGTTGCGCGCCTCCTCGTGAAACGTCTCCATGTCCTGCAGTATTTTCGTTGCCTGTGCCTGCCATTCGGGCTCGCCATAGTTCAGATACCACTGATTACACAGCGCCACCACGCACTCATCCGCTGAGCGAGACATGATTAACTTCTCTGGTTCATAGTAAATGTCCGCCTCCTTGGCATCAACCAATTGTTTTTGCAGCAGCTTTTTCACATCCTGAATTTTACGACCAGCAAACTCGCCCACCAGCATTACGCCATCGTAGAAGCCTGTGAAGTAAAAACATATCAATCAGAACATTTTCTAAAATTCACTCATATACATTTTTATCTGCTCAGTTAACTATGAGCTATAATTCCTGAAAGCTTTTCAAATTTCATTCCTCTTTATTTTTATTAGCCTAACAGTTGGCAAATTATGTGATAGATAATCGAAATTATAAATTAAAGGTAAGTATGCATGTGAATAATTAGTAGTAAAATATTCATTAATTAAACCCAAAAGCAATTAAACATATACACATATTATATCCCTTCCAATAATGTCACTTACTCTTTAAATAGCAAAGCTCCTTGGCTTCGGCCAGTTTTTCCTTGTCGTTCTGCGATTGAATCTTGAGCGTGTCGTAGGCATGCACAGCACTTAGCTTGCCGAGTGTTGGAACTTCGATGATGGGTATCGGCCCGTATGGCAGCACCATTTCATCGGTTAGGCCATACTTTTGGCGGAATGCCTCTTTCTTCTGCAGATCCAGGAGAGCCGCATAATCGTCGGGCGAGTCAGAAGGCACGGAGGTCACCACGCCCGTACCCTTATCCGCTTTAATACTCAGCATAGGCAGTGTGTAGATTTTTTTGTGACTAGTTAGTGGCGCCGACAGTGGAACCCCTAGGAGTTCCAGGCCGGTCACCTCGGCCAGTACAACAATTTTACCGTCCTCGGCGGTAAAGCCTTGGTAGGACATGTTGCGTGCGGCACGGTGAGTACTGACCCACACTTCGTTGTCGCGCGTGCTTTGCCAGGCAATGTACTTGATGTCTGGATGTAGCCAGCAGTTCGTTTGGCCGTACATCGTCTCCGGACGCAATGTGGCTGCCACCAAGAAAATGGGCTGCTTGATGGCGCTACAAAGGATTCAATGACATCATTGTCTATGTTAAGAATTACAAACAAGGGCATTACCTTAAAGCTTTGGGCGTTTGCAGCACTTTCATCTTGATCAGAGTATATTCTTGGGGGCCAACGCCCTCGCCGCTGGAACGATCGTGATCCATGCAGGGCTGTCCGTCCTTGGGCGAATAAATTGTGTAGCGCTTGCCATACATGATCTTGCCGCGCTGCTTCAAATGATTGAACTGCCACCGAACAAACGAGTCAAAATAGGGATTCGCATCGGTGGTTATGAACGTGCGACGCCAGTCTACATGCACTCCGATGCGCTTCAGATCCTGCACCGCCAGCGGTGGGAAATAGCCCAGCCAATGCTCGGCATTAGCGAATTGCTTGATTTCTTCATCGTGCAGGCCGAGGCTTTGCATGATTTGCCATTGGTATTTGGCACTGCCTGTTTTGGCAACAGCTTTGCTCTTCTTTCCCTTCGACTTGTCCTTGGGCACCTCCGACTGCGACTGTTCAACGGCTGGCGCCTCTTCCTCCGTCTCTGGGAACTTGGGTGGATAGCCAAATGTCTCCAGTTCTCGTGCTAGCTTATCGGCGCACGCCTTGATTGGCATACCCGTGCAATGGAATCCGAAGGGCCATAGCACACGACGTCCCTTGAGACGATGGTAGCGCACAGCATACTCGGCCTTCGACATGGAGAATGTATGCCCCAAGTGCAGGCGTCCATTCATATACGGAAACGGAAATGTGACAAAGAATTTTTCGCTCTGCTGCTTTTTGGGCTCAGTTGGGGCATCTGTTTCGTGCACACGCTCCTTTTCCCATCGTTGTTGCACTTCGCGCTCGATTTTCTGCAGAAATTCCACCTTAAAGGTGCCTTTACGTTCCACATTTGCCTGTTGGCGTCATGCATATATTAAATTATTGTAATTATTTCGTTTTTGATTGTCATTCGATGCAAATATTGCATCAGGTTGCGGATTTTGTCCCCGTGGAATTCATTATTGGAATATACCGAGCAGTAAGCAAGTTGGCTATGCCGGTATTTTTTTTATATGTTTTCACTTACCATATTCGTTTATTTGGCTGCGCAGTTTCTTATAAGTTCACTTAATATTTACTGAATTAACCAGCAACCAAAAAATTGCGAATTGCAACGTGTTTACTTCGCTACGGCGGCTAAAAGGCTATTATCGTTTGTCCAATCGAAATTTGTAAGCAATTATCGATATATCGTGGTGAGAATATAAACAAATTTTGATGTCTGACGCTACGGCATTC
This sequence comes from Drosophila navojoa, assembly GCF_054131105.1. Lineage (NCBI taxonomy): Eukaryota > Metazoa > Arthropoda > Insecta > Diptera > Drosophilidae > Drosophila > Drosophila navojoa. Next base: position 14,845,518 of record NC_142891.1, on the reverse strand, counting down.
GTTTATTGCTATTATTTTGTATATATAAACATTTTCCAAACTGTAATTGATTCATCATGTTATAAATTCTAATTGTGTGTCCACCGAATACTTAAATTTAAATGTGCTCAACAGTTCCTGAACTGTTTAGTATTTAGTTCATTATTGTGAGTATTTTATTATCGAGAAACGATGCTCTTATGATTTTATCGATATTTTCAGTCCACTTAACCTACTTTTTTTTTATTAGGTGAAAAGTTTTAGTTTTAGGTTAATATTAGCTGAATTACGTTATTTTTTCGACTATTTGTATTAAAACATGCGACCAGTGTTTGCATTTTTGCTGCTGGCGCTATTGTGCGCCTGCCAGATGAACAGCGCAAATGTAAACACCAATGGCGAAGATGAAACGGACAATGATTTTGCGGAGTTCGACGATGACTTTGTGGATGCCAGCTACGATACGGAAACCGCAGAGAATGCCGACTCATCCAGAGGTGCAGGCAGGGAAAGCTACATAGAACGTCAGGAAGTGCCCAAGAAATCTGTTTCTAACGATGACGAGGAAGACGGTCTCGTTGAGAACGACGATGAATTTGAACATTTCCAGGACGAAGAGGAGTTTGAAGGCTACGATGCTGGTGACACCATGGAGCCACCCATTGATCAGAAGACGGAGCCAAAGCTGAAGATACCGAATATACCATTACATTTCCGCACCCACTGGGATTCTTATTGGATGGAAATGCTAATGGTAGCCGGTCTCCTAGCCTATTTCGCCAACTTCTTTGCTGGCAAAGCAAAGAATGCTCGCCTGGCACAGCTCTGGTTCAGCACGCATAAAGCACTCCTCGACGAAAATTTTGCACTGGTCGGCGACGATGGTAAGGTAGAGAACGAGAATCCAGGACTGATTAAGGAGAGCGAAAGCCTATACACCCTGTGGTGCTCCGGTCGCACCTGTTGCGAGGGCATGCTCGTGGAGCTGAAGATGATCAAGCGTCAGGACTTGGTTTCACTTGTTGCGGGTCTGATGCGACCCCAGCTGGATCAGGTGCACATCAAAATCGATTTAACACGTGGTTTAATGGATTCATTTGTGTTTGCAGTCGGCAGCAAGAAGACCATAACGAAAATATTCAAAGAGTATACAGATTTAGTAAGTCATGAACTACTGATGTAGCGGCAATCAGTTTAAACATTTTCATTTTGGTTGATTGCAGAGCAAGTTTTGTAGTTTAGTTGCCAAACCGGAGGATCGTTATAATGTTCCCAGTGGTTTTGGCGTGCTTTCTGAAATACCAGAAGCCACATCCGCCATACTCGAGTCACGTGTTATAACTGCACTTAACAAATACCAAAGCTATATCGATTACCTGCACATTTCGGATCAGTTCAGCGGCCAAATCCAGCAGGAGGAAGGCAACACGCTGAAGCAGCCAGAGACGCGGCCTGTGCTATTGGCCGGTTTCAATCTGCCCAAACATGCCGAAATGGAGACCATTAAACCCTTGTTATTGTTGATATTTTATCTAATGGAACGCTTGAAAGTCTATCGTATGTCCAAGGAGGTAAGCGGTCACACAGCTTGACGGCACACTGCTTGGAAACCATAATCATAACACTGTAAATTTAATTGCAGGCCAAAGCTAAGGCAGACAAGAATCGTCTGCGCGTCGAGGAGGAGTTCCTGAAGAGCACCCATGCCGCTCGTGCCGAGGCAGCCGCTCAGCGCCGCGAAGATAAGCGCAAGCAGGAGAAGGAGCGTGTGCTTGCCGAAGAAGATCCTGAGAAGCAACGCCGCTGGGAGCTCAAGGAACAGAAACGCCAGGCCAAAAAGAATGCGCCCAAAATGAAACGCCTAGCAGTTAAATCGCTATAGATCTTGTTGCGCCCTGTAGTGCCATCTATTTGCGCTCATTTACTATCCCTAGAAAAATTGGCGCCACACTAAAGCAATAAAGTATTTGATTTTCTTATTGAGCGCCAAAAAAGAGAAAAAAAGTCAGCTTCAAATTTTATTAATATTCAGATTGTAGCAAAAAATTAATGGAGATTAATGGGCTTAAATTCACATAATTGTTATTTACACCAAACATATTTTGTTTTTATTTTATATTTTGATTGTCTAATTTCTTATATAGCTATGGCATTTCCTTATTTTCCGCTTTTATTAGTTAGAGATTATAGTTATACTCATACACGATCTTACTCATATAACAATACCCTGAAATCTCTAGCAGTTCCTACCTTGAGGTATTGCAAGATGTAGAATGATTTTGAACCGCTTTTATTATAGAGAAATTATTATTATATATATGCATGCATGTATGTGATGTGTAATTTAGAGTGTTTCTAAATCCCGTTCGACTAAAGATTCACAGTGAGCTGAGAGAAAGTTGATGTAGTTTTGCTAGAGATTAGCAAGAGTCCATCAGACATTTCCTGAGAGACGCATTCTTTGGAGCTTTAGCATTAGCAGCACAGAGGCGCGCACAAGCACATGCATACACACACGCACACACACATACACACAGGCACAGGGTGGACGGCAGTTGGATGAGAACATTGAAATCTGGGGAAAACTGATCCGAGTTAACATTTGACCGGGAAGCAATTCTCGTTGGACACGTAGGCGATGTGATTGCGGAGGGTTTTGATTTGCTTTTGGGCCGCATCGAAGCTGTACGAGAGGGTGTTGAGCTGGCCCTGCATTTCGCGGATGACCGCCTCGCGATCGTTGACCGACAGGCTGGCTGTGGCACGGCACTGGGCCAGCTCCTTTTCGAGGCGATTGATTTGCTCCTGTTGCTGGGCCTTTATCATCTCGGCGCGCTCCTTGGTGCCGGCAATAATCTTGGCGGACTCGGTGCGCAACGTGTCCAGATCGTCCTGTGTGGTCTTCAGCTGCTCGCAGAAGAGGTCGCGCTGGCGCAGCAGCTCCTCGATTTCATTCCGGGCCTGGGACAGATCGAGCTGGCACTGGGCCAGCTGTGGTCCCAGATCCTGGGTGGGAGCCTCCATCTGCGTCTTGCAGGACTTCAGCTCCTTGCAGACAACCACAAGTTTGCTCTGCAGATCATCCTTCTCCTTGCACACCTGCGCCAGCTTAAGCTGCTCGTTCTCCAGCAGCTTGGGGAAGTGCAGCAGCTCGTTGAGCTTCTCCTGGAACTTGGAGCGTATTTCCTTGACCTCCGTATTGATCTGCTGCTCGATGCGCTTGTTGTTCATGTTCAGCTTCTCCAGCGAGACGCACTGCTCCTCGACCTTCTGCTGGGCCAGCATGTACTTGTTGCGGTAGTCCTCCAGCTGCTGCGACTGCTCCTTCATGATGCACTTGAACTCCAACTGTTCCTCCTTCAGCTCGTTGACCCGGGCACGCAGCAGATTCAACTCAGCGGCGTCAGCGTCCGAGGTTGCCCCTTTGCCCCCGCCACCACAGCTGCCCATAAAGCCCTTCATGCTAAAGCAAATGAAAAGAAGTTAATCGAGGATCTCAGCTGAAAGCTAAGGGCTCTCTCACCGTTTCTCCAGCTCCTTCATTTGGCAGTCCTTGCGCTGAAACTGTGTCAACAGTCGTGCATAGTTCTCCTTCATCTTCTCGTACTTGTCCGCCTTGGTGTTGCGTTTGCCGCCACAGATGACCAGCGGATCGGGATCCTCTGGGCAAGGCGGACGCGCCGAGCCCACATTGCAGCTATCATCATGTTCATGATCGTGGTCATCATCATCATCGAAGCCGCCGCACGACGTTGGCTCCTGTGTCTCGCGTTTGCTGACCTCGTTGAGCAGCTTCTTCACCGAGCACTGCATGTTGACGATGCGACGCTTCAGCTTGTCCAGGGAGTCGCTCTTGTTACACGGCGGCGGGCACGGCGGTGGACAGGGCGACTGTGCACGCTGGCGGGAGCGCTTCGCTGTACGACACGGCGGCGGTGGGCAGGGTGGGCATGGAGGTCCTTGGCTGCTGCTGCTGCTGTCCTCGCAGGGCGACTGCGCCTTCTGGCATGGCCCTGGATTGCAGACCTGCTTCGGCTTGGACTTGGAGGCCATTATGGCGCAGGCGATTTCCTGCATCATTTTCATGTCCTCCGGACAGGCGCCCTTCATCTTCTGCATGGCCTTGCTCAGCGCCTTAATGAGCCGATCCTCCTGACCCTCCGCTTGGCAGCAGCTGGAGGGAGCCTCGTCGCTACACTCGGTAGCTGTTGCGCCACTGCCCCCAGCTGGTGCGCCACAGGGACCCATGCAATATGGCGATATATTGTCCTCATCGACGGTGGTGGTCATGTTCAGCTCGCGATAATGACGCCGGGATCCGAAGTTCTGCAGCTTTACGGCTCGATTCATCATGGTGTGCAGCTTGATATTCTCCTGTTCCATGCAGATGCGCAGGCGCTTGATCTCGCGCAGCTCGTTACGCGTCTTACAGGGTCGCTCGCACATGTCCATCACCTGCATCTTAATGTCCTGTATAATCCTGTTCTGGCAGTCGATCTCCTTGATTAGCGCCAAATACTCGTGATACATTCGTCTCTGCTCCGGATCGTCCGAAGACTCGCCCAGGCGTGAGAATAGGTCATCTTCAATGCCCTCTTCCATGCCACCCTCATCCATGGCCGCCATGCCATCGTCCTCGTCGAACTCCTGCTCTTCCGCTCCCTCATTGTCGGCCATTTTGTTGGATAATTAATTACTCTAACTAAGCAAAATGATGTTGCCCCTTTGTCTCTCGTGTGGTAACGTTCAATGGTTCCAAGATGGTTTCTTTTTTATATAAGCTCCAATCACTCGTAATTTTAAAGCATAATCTTAAAATTTTGGTAATATATTCTGGAATTGATTACTATAAAATTTTAAGGTGTTTGTGTTGTTTTTTTAAACAACTAAAATGAACTGAACAATGTGTGTATGGATTTCCACGCTTCGAAAAATATGTGCCCAGGCCTGCTTTGATTTGTCTTATGATCGAAATCCAAGCTCGCATCGACACTTCTCCACAGAGTAATCAATATTTTTATGAGTCAAGCTCTCGATAAATATTTTGAAGCAAACAAATAATAAATCACACAAGAATATACAAAAAGTGTATCTATAAATATTTAATAAATATTTGCTCTATTTATTCTCGTATACCTGGTCTAAATATACAATGAAAAACATTATATGTACGTATTTATGTTTATTTATTATTGTGGTTTACTGGAATTCTTTTCCATCATATGAACGTATCCAAATATCTGTATATCCTGAATATATTATTATGTAGAGTATACATATTTTAATTTTAAAATTGAGAAGATGCGCGTACAAAAAATGTGGGAAAACATGAATATTCCGCTACCTTGTTAAAGATTCTGCATTTTTCTCGGCTTCATTATTTTACACCACATGATTTGCTTAAAAAGTAATTACTATAAATAAACTCAGATTCCCTTAATAGCCCCCTAGCCATTATTATTCGTATAGTTTTACAATCATGCAACAATGTTTATAGATCACCTATCAATAATTTATATATCATAGCTAAAACAACATAGTTTTTAGATCACGGATCTCTGAATAGTAAATACTTCATTGGCCTTATAAGACGGCAGCTTAGATATATAAAGATATATAAACTTGTTTAGTGTTAAATAAAGAAAAACTTCAGAGTCCATCAATGCTGGAGAAGCTCTTTTCAGTCTTAGTAGTTGATAGAGCTTCGAAACGAGTTTAGATTAAGTTTACAACTAATTAGTACCAGCTAACAAGTCGCCTTTTTCGAATAGTATATGAATATGAATATAATATTATAGTTGTTTAAATATACTAAATTACTATAACTTGTAAACATCCTTAAAAAAAAACTCTAGTTGAGTAGGCATTTAGAAAAAATAAAAAAATTGTTGATAATAATACTTTGATATTGTTCCATGTTGAACTAATAATTGTTTTTGGTAAATTAATGTGAGATTCCTTTTAAAATTTATCTGTTGGTAAAAAGACAGGACAAAAATTACGGAAGTGTATAGAGAAACCGGCTGAACGCAAAATTATTGTAAATGTTAATTCCGGCCAGCTACAAAGCTAATAACGAACCGGCGAGCAGAGGAGTCTCCCCCGTCGGGCAAGAGCAGGCCGAGTCGATGGGGAAGCAACCGGACGGGGACAATACAAACGGCAAGGCTCTGAAGCAGACCAGTTACATAAGTCTACACAACAAAAATCTGCCGTCGAACGATGCCAACAACAACTGCAACAACAACAACAGCAACAACGACTGTGTGGACGAGGACGAGGAGATGGCGCTCAGCGACGGCGATCAGTTCGGCCTAGTGGACGACGCGGACGACGATGAGGAAGAGCAGCGGACATGTAAGCCGAAGAGACGCAGCGTGCCGCAGGGCGATGAGATGGGGGCCAAGCTGAAGCACGAGCTAACCAAGTACAAGCAGGAGCTCAAGGAATACAACGAGACGACCAAGGACCTGGAGAAGAAGTACATGAAGATCAACTTCGAGCTGAGCGAAATGCAGCAGAAACACGGCCAGTTTGCGTCCCGACGCTGTCCGAGTCCGGAGATGGAGCTGCCCAGCGAAACGGACGGGGATGTGGATGGAGGGCTGCTAGACAGCTATTGCCCGTCCTCCACCAGCATGGACTCCGTTCTGACTGTCACGGGCCGCCACGGCAAGAACGTCTTCTGCAGCAACAGCAGCTTCATGACGGTGCTGGCTGTGCCCAACTCCTCCGACACGATACAGACGGCGCCAACGTCGCTGGGCAAGCGCAAGGATCATCGGCATCAGTCGAAGCTGAGGAGTCAGCCAGCTGGCTATGGCCAGCAAGTGCTGGGGCGTGGCCATGCACGCCGCGCCCAGCGCTCAGCAGCGGAGGAGCAGGAGAACGACCCGTCGTTCAAGAAAATGTACCATGTGCTCAAGGACGTGATCAATACACAGCAAGATCACAAGAAGAATTATGGCTACGACCTCGACAGCGGCGAGTTCAGCCAGCTGTACAGCACGATTAAGGACCTGAAGAACGAGCAGGTGCAGTTCCGCAACATTATACGGCACCAGCAGGAGCGGATCAGCGACTACCACACGCGCTGCGTGAAGGCGCAGGAGATCATGAAGACGCAGAAGCATGAGATCGACAAGCTGCACGAGAACAACCAGCAGCTGGAGTCGAGCATCTACCACGACATCGACACGTTGCGCTCGAAGATCGACAGCAAGCTGAAGAGCGTCGCCCAGCTGCCGATGCTGATGCGCGAGGAGCACACCAAGTATGAGAATGTGCTGCGCGAGAACTGCCTGATGGCCGAGAAGCTGCACTCGCTGCAGAAGGAGGCCGCTCAGCTGAAGAGCAAGATCGACGAGCTGGGCAAGCGCAAGCTGATCACCGTCAATCGCTTGAAGGCGGCCGAGCGCGACCTCAAGATCTTCAAGAACTACAACACAGCGCTCAAGACGGAGAAGCGCCGACTCGCCGAGGAGCTGACCACGACCAAGCTGCAGCTGGACACGCTGCAGGCGGCGGGCAAGCGGCAGCTGTCGCGGCATCGCGAGCAAACGGAGAAGCAGCGCCGCGAGCTACAGAAGCGCATCTACGATCTGGAGCTGAAGCTCAGCCGCAGCCAGAACTCGACGTCGAGCCTGATCCAAGAGCGCGACAGCCTCATCGCCGAGCTGCAGACGCAGCTGCACACGCTCGTCCACAACTTCGAGGTCTCGCAGAAGCACATCCGTGTGCTGCGCCGGCACATCTACACCATGACCTCGGGCGGCGCGACAGGCTGCCCCGCCAGCGGCTCGCTCAGTGCTCCGCTCGGTGGTGCCACACCCCAACGCTCCACCGCCACCAGCGAACAGGGCATGACGCGAGCTGCCGCCCAGAGCCAGCCATCCAGTCCCGGCGCCACACGACTTGGCACTCCGCGCTCGCTGAAGGCCAGAGCCTAGCAGGCGGTCAGCTCTCTCTGGTCCAGCGGCTCAAGCAACTTGAGGAGATGGCCAGGAGCAGCCGTGACTCATCTACAAATAGATCACCTACTCCTGGGACATATCATCAAGCTGCTTGCCACCGCTATTCCAGTGGATGACAATGGCCGCTGTGCCCCTCGCCCTGCGACGAATTTTAGTTGTGTTGTTCCCCTTAGCTTTTAATTAAATTTTCGTGTATAAATTGTGTTAAAATTTACAGTTTTAGATTTACTCTAGCTTAATTAGACTTTGGCAGGTTAGTTCAGCCATAAATTCGCCTAAGGATTCGGGATTTGACTAAATAATTAGACTTGATTATTATGAAAATTCAAGTTATTCAGTAAATTTTTATTTTTATGTTAATCAAAAATAGTTATTTAATATAATCTTATTAAAAATATATAAATTATATTGAGGAACAATTTATGATGTAATTTAAATGTTTTTTTTTCCCTGTAGTCCCAAGTCTTCCCTATAGCTACCTGTATTATATATGTATGTATATATATGTATGACTTAAGTAGTTTGAACATCATTAAGTTCAATATATTTTACATACATTCATATATTATAAAATATTGTACATCTGCTTAAAATTCGCATTACATACATACATACATATGTACATATGTATACGTATATGTTCAATACTTAAGAATGCCCTAAAACATTCAAGAAAAATATTGATAAATGAATTACAATTCAAGGTCAAAGCTCTCACTCGTTTGCCCGTATCTCAAGACTGTCCTTCGCAATAGATTTTCAAGGGTTCTTGCTGATCTCATGCCCGCTGAAAAGTGCCCCCGATTAGTAATCAAATTATTCGATTCTAAAAACAAAATGAATGTACTCAAAAGAATTGTGTGTAAACAATTCGAATGCGAATGCTCGCTACACAGCTGATGCGATTCTACAGATATATGTATGTATATATGTACATCTGACTATATACATATATGTACATACATGCATATATAGCTGATGCTGATATATATAGCCATACAGTATGGATAAACATATTCCACAGCCACTTTGGAGGCATGCTGCCGAGTGGGCTCTGTGCGAAAAGTGCTTGCTGCTTCCGTTGACTGGGCGTGGAGGCGTGGCGCTGCGTGAAGGGGGTACGGGCGCAGTGCTGACAGCTGTGTAGAAGAACTCTCGTGTGTGGAGAGCAAAGAGCAGAGCGACACAAAATAGCTAAATTTATAACAAAATCAAAAACTGAAACTGAAACAAAGTGAGAAACTCATGTTTTCAATATTCGAGCGAACGGCGGGGGGCTGGCGCTGACCTGGCGAGAGCCAAAGGTGCGACGCCAGAGCTAAAGCTTTTCCGCTTTTCCACTTTTCCGCACTGGGAGGGCTGCGCAGTTGAGTTTTTGCACGCAACGGGAGCGGCTGCTGTTCGACAAAGATGCGATACGCTTCGCTGCTCAAGTGGAATGCCAACGAGCCGATGACGCACTGCAGCACCGTCTCAACAGGCAGCTACGCACTGCCACTGCCTCTGCCTCTGCTGCTACTGTTGCTGTTGCTGCTGCCAGCTGTTGTGGTCGGAGCTGAGAGCTCCTGCCTCATACGTGCCATGCTCTATGTAACGCCGCCGGATCAGCGCAGCATGCAGGATTTTGGTCTGCCGCTGGACATCGATTGCGCGGACAATGGCAGCGCCACTGGTGGAGCCGTCTTTGACCTGGGCGCGCAACGTGTGGCTGGCAAGCTGCATGTGCGCCTCAATGGCAGCCAGACGCCGCCGCTGGCCGAGGTCGCCGGCTATGGCCTAGCCTATCTGGACAACTGTGCGCAGCTGGAGAGCGTGGAGATCGAGCGCTTTGTGCTGGAAACTAGCCTGCCCTTAAGCTGTGGAATGGAAAAGGAGCAGGAGCAGGAGCAGGAGTTGGAGCGGCTGCGTGTTGTCGCCCTGCGCCACAATGAGCTGGGCACGCTTAGTGGCAACAGCTTCGCATTGCTGCCGCACCTGCAGCAGCTGTTGCTGGAGGACAACTCGCTGCGGCTGCTCGAGCCGCTCGAGGGATGCCAAGAGCTGCAGCAGTTGAGCATACGACGCGAGCGTCAGCTGGCGCTGCGGCAGGCGGAGCTGCTGGAGCAGCTGGAGCAACTGCAGCGTCTGGAGCTGACACAGCTGAAGCTGGTGAGGAGTGAGGTCCTGGAGTCGCTGCCTGGGCAGCTGGCCGAGCTGCTGGTGCAGCAGACGCTCATCGAGCCGCGACACCTACGCCTCGCCAATGGCACCGAGCAGCTGCTCCACCTCAGCCTGGTCGAGTGTGAGCTGAGCAGCTTCGCACTCGATGCCTCCATAAGCACCAAGCTGCAGCAGCTCAACTTGAGTGGAAATGCGCTGAGAGAGCTGCAGCTGTCGAACAGCTCGCTCATCAGCCTCGATCTCAGCGCGAATCACCTGCGGAGCCTGAACAGCACTTGGTTTGCCCAGCTGCAGCATTTGCAGTCTCTGCAGCTGCAGCGGAATCAGCTGCACAGCATTTCGTGGCCGCAGCTGCTGGAGCTAGCTGCAGGAAGTCTCACCCGGCTGGATCTGACCTCCAATGAGCTGGTGCGCCTGGAGCAGACGGAGCACGCGGCCTGGGAGCAGGTGCAGCAACTGCACATACACATCGACGACAATCCGTGGAGCTGCCAGTGGCTGCTCAACTTCTCGCATGACCAGCCGCAGCTGTTTCGCCTGTTCCGCTACGCCAAGTACATATCCCACATCAATGTGAACGGGCTGAGCTGCATGCCGCAGCTGGAGAAGGCGAAGGAGCAGGAGGCAGTGCAGCCAAGCACTCCACGAAACAAGACCGAGAGCAACTGGTCCGTTAGCCACGGCCACTTGAATGTCTCCAGTCACACGGTGCTCTACGGCAATCCCTTGCAGCAGTCGCACAGCCAGCGCTCGGAGGCACTCGTCATAGTCTTCATGCTGCCGCTGGGCATTGCGCTGCTCTTCCTGCTGCTGTACCTCTATCTGCACTGCGAGCGCATGTTCCATTGGTCATACTACTCCGGCGGACTGCCCTGCTTCGGCGGCGGCAAGGCCTCCAGCAGCCATCGCTTCGTGGATCACATCGACATCGTGCGCTATCCCATCGCCAATGGCAGCAGCGGCGCCAACGTGGCCGAGGAGCTGGAGTTGCCCATAGCTCTGGCCGATGGCTATGAGACACCAGTGAGCGGCTCCGCCTCCATTTGCAACTGCGCCGGCCCACGGCAATCCCACGGCAGCTGCTCGCGCACCCACCACGTCACCTACGAGGCCATGCCCACAGATCTGCCCTATCAGCTGTACACAGAGATCAAGGAGCCGATCGACACCAAAGAAGCGGATGAAGCTCCTGTTGAACTGCCCGCAGCCTCAGCGCCCATCTACGAGCACTTGGGCTTCGAGGAGGAGCAGCCGATGGACGTCTAGCTATCATCGCGTTTCATGAAGTAAGCAAAGAAAGGCGTTTGTTGTGTTGCCGTAGATCTTCTCTGAGTGCTATCAGCACAATATTGTCGTCTGTTTGCTGTGCTAAGTAGATGATCTAATCGTACATAATTCAGAGTTCCAATAAATAATCAGAGATTATATATCCTTCAAAAACTGTCAAAACGGGTAATATGAATTCTTGGAAATGCATGTAAATAGATGAGAAATTATAGTTAGAATTATATTATATATTTTTATATCTGAATCCCCAGCTTTATAAATGTACTTTAACTTTTTTATATTTTATTGTTGAAACTAGTTTCTATAACATGAGTAAAATTATTGATTTACATAGGGACCTTTATTAATAGTTAATTTCTTGAATTGAATCATCATAATGCAGTTCACCCTATAGCCCACTTGCACATAAACGATTATCATTTGCATAAATTTAAATGGTATTACCTAAAGATGTTCAACATATATGCCGTAGCTCTGGGACTGCATCTGATCCCGAGCAATACAATTTAAATAGATACATTTTTTACATTTCTATGCATTGCAACCACTTGGGCAATAATTGCATTTTAGCTTTAGCTTATACAAAAATTTTGTTTAAGGCTTTTCATAAATCTAAGTTATATCATTCCAGGTTTACGTATTTCCCCATCTTGATGGCTGATGCACTAAGTGTCCATGTGTGGCCCTTGGATCGGCAAGAACTATTAAGTTTGTACGTCTCGTTGTTGTTTGGTGTGTAATTTATTGCCTAAGTCTTAGCTTTAATTAAACACTTTATTTGTAATTATGCATTTGGCGTTCTGCTTAAGAGCTCGCTGGCTTCTTGGATGCCACAACAATGCGTCGTATGATGCTCTGTGATTTCTTGACCGGCTTTACATCCTGGCTATCGGGCTGTGCATTCTCCTTGCTGCACGGTGCTGGACTGCACAGATCAGGACTCAGATTGTGCACGATGGGCGCATTGCTGCTGAACTGGACATTCTTTTGGTTATCCTCGGCAAACAGGTCGCGCTTCTTTGTTAGTATGGAGCGCACTGCACAGTGACCAGAGACCTCAGTGCCCATGGCACTAGCTTTGACTCTGACTGGCGTGCCCTTGCGCAAGGGTTTTGCCTCACAAATTTCATAAAACTCGAGCGGCTCCTCCTTTGTTTTAACTGGCGTACCCTTGCGCTGCGGCTTGGCTGGTGTTGGAGCTTGCTCCTGCTCCTCCTCATCATCAATCTCTGCTTTGATCTGACGTAATTTGATAGGCGTGCCCTTGCGCTGAGGCTTGGCAGGCAGAGGAGGAAGCTCAGCAGATGCCTCAGCTGATTCCATTTCAGGTAACATAAGCTGTTGCTCGCTTTTTACACGAATCTGCGCAACGGGAGGAGTGCTAATTAACGGAGACGAAGCGCTCAACGGTTCGATTACATCAGTTTGCTCTGGCTCCTTTTTGCATTCGACCTGCTCCAGCTGCTCCTGTTGGGCCGAGTTTTCCGTGGATGGCTGCTCAATCACCTCACGCTTTACTTTAATTGGACAAGAGAGCTGTGCATATTTAATGGCAGGTCGAGGGTTTGCTTCCGGCTCAGGCTCAAGCGGAGTGTCCAAGAGAATGACATCGGTTTGCACATTGACGCAAACTGCGGGCGGCTTTAGCGGCGTATCCAATACAATAATTTCAGCTTTTGTTGTCACGTTGGCTGGTGCGGCGGCGACGCTGGCTATGCGTGGCAAGGCAGCTTTTATTTCAGCTTCCTTGATATCGAACTCCATGGCCTTCATGGGCTTAAAGGCAATCTTGTGCTCCATCAGCAGATTCTCGCGATCGATCAACACGCAGCGTGACTTCAGCGATTCAAAGCGCCAGCTAAACAACAAAAACAAGTGTGTTAAAAGAGCTCACGAGGTGAACCGTTTGCACCCACCGTGCCATGTCCTGTTGCATGTTGCGCAACTGTTCCTCGAGCATGGCATTTTGGATGTGCAGGCTGTGCAATTGGGTCTTCAGCTCGTCCGTTTCGCGTCTAAATGGAATGGGAATGTTATGAACTAAATCTAAACGCAGCCTAACCTAATAACGGCCTATCACAATAAAAACAATCTGTAGCTGGTAAAGCTAAGCACATGATTGCACAGCTTTGCCACAGCATGGCCCAAGCGTTCGGCCAACTCATACTTGCAGAAATCCAGCATGGAATCAAGCCAAGTCACCGACTTCTGCCTGGCCAATTCGCGCAAGCGCTCCTGCGTCACATTCAAATCGTTCTCAAGTTTGGCATTTTGCTGCAACAGCTTGCGAATGCGCTCATTCAGTTTATCTGCAAAGAGTGAATCAGAGTAAGTTAAGAGTCATATATTCGAGTTCTCCAAGCTATTGCTCACTCTGATAGGTTCTGTCAGCGCTGCAGAAGATTGTGCTGCATGCTTGCAGCTCAGTGTGCATGGCTACGTTCTCCCGCTTGAGTCGATGTATTTCGAATTTGCTCTCATTGAATATCTTCTTCATGTCCAGGTAGCTCTTCTTTTGGCTGGCCAGTAAGTGCTTCATCACCTGCCGCTGATCGTCCACTTCCGCAAACAGTGAATTGCCTTTGCGATCTGCAAGCAATTTATATTAAAAATAAAACTTCAACGATCTCCACTCGCCTACTCAACCATTGTGTTCCGGGGCACTGCTGAGCATCGCTATTTTGGCATTGGCATCCACCAGCTGCTCCTGTGTGCTCTCCAGCACCTGCAGCTTCTCCTCGAGTTCGTCTCGTTTGCTACGCAGATTTTGCTCCAGGCAATCGATTTTATCTTTCAATATCTCAATTGTTTTCTGAGTGGAAAATAAGATTGTAGCAACAGGATGTTATAATCCATTTACTCACCTCCTGCTCGGCTACGGCAAACGTATTTTTCACTTTAATCTCCTCATATTCGGCCAATTTATGCATAAGCTCTGCATTTTCCTGCTCCAGTGCATTAAAACGTGATGTGGTTTCATCGTCTACACTGTTCGCCTTCACCAAGGCAAGCGATTCCATATCGCGCACTGTGCTCTCCAGCTTCGCCTTGAGGCTGGCCGCATCCTCAACCTTGGCATCGTAGTCCTGCTGCAAGGCTTCATGCTCCAGCTGCAGGTTCTTGTATTTACGACGCAGCTCCTCCAATTCTTGTTGCATACGCGGCTCTGGCGTAGGACATGACGCTTGTGATTGGGCACTTAGATGCTCTAGCTCCTGTGTTAAATATCTTTCCGCCGCCAAGGATGTGTCTAGGCTGCGTTTCAGTTCGTGTAGGCGTTGGGCGTCCTCCTCGCTGCGTTCCTTAAGTCGCTTATGACGCTCATGCAGTAACTTGTACTCTTCAACTATGTCTTCGATGGTCAAAGCATTTAAATCTAAATTATTATACATTTTCAATCCGTTTTTTTTCTCTAAGGCGTCAAAAATTTGAATCAATTGACCAAAAGCGACGCTCACATAGCGCTGATAGACAATATATATCGATATTATTATGCGGTGTATCGATTAGTTGCGAAGTGAGAAAACTAAGCAGACAGTAAGATGAGTGCTGTAATATTAAAGCAGACAGTAAGATGAGTGCTGTAATATCAAATAAAATACAATTATTCAAAATATGTGCGTGTAATTTTCAAATATAAAATTTTAATTGTACGCAAAGGGAATATACCATTTCTACCTTATACAAGTTGACAACATGAATATGTCAACTTGTCCGTGTGAATGACAACTGTTTACTAGCGCCATCTGTTGAGTATTTATTTTGCGCCAAATCAAATTTAGTTGTAATTTTAGCATATATTCAAATGCAAAATCATTGCAAATATATATGACTGGGTTGCAAACAGTGCACCAAAGCATTATTATTACTATATATAAATATTCATCATAGTCTTCCATGGGAAAATGTTCTGTTTGTCAGTGGCCATCTGGTTTCCATGGAAATCAGCAAACCCAAACAAACATATTTAATTTTTTCAGTCTTGAAAAAGAGCTTCAATAAAATGCAGGAAGATGCCACTGATAAAACGCAACAATTGCAAAACTTTCAATCGGACGACTTGCTGGAGAAGCTGAAGCTGCTCAACTATGAGAAACATCTACTGAGGGAATATAAATTAAAACCTCTTTCGCGATTTTATTTTTTGAAGGCAACGAATCCCGGCGAGCAATTCTTCATGTTTACCCTGATCTGCTGGTGGCTGTGCAGGAAGCTGGGCAAGGAAATGGAGCGGCCACAGGAGTACGATGATCCCAATACGGTTATAGCAAAGATAATGCAAATACTGGAGGAAATCGTAAGTTTGTGTAGCTAATTGAAAATGTATGGAATGGAGGCAGTTGAATCTCTGCAGGATGTCCCAGTGGACTTTGCTCCCAATAAGCTAATACGGGGCGCTGGACCCATCTGTCTCATGGTGCTCGATGTGCTGGCCACGCAGGCGCTGAAGGTGACGAAAGTGAACTATCAACGCCTGCACATCGCCCAGGAGGAGGAGTTCGTGGGCGACTATTTGGAGGACAATGCGGAGATCATATTGGAGAAGTTGGAGGATGAGCAGAATGCTGCTGCGCTCAGCGACGACAGCGATCTCGAGCTGGATGCGCACCATTACAAGCAGCTCAACTGGCTCAATCGCCAGAATCGCTCCCTGGGCGAGCTGCCAGCCAGCACGACGGACGAGCTGAGCGCTCGGCTCAACGATCAGCAGGAGTGGCGCCTGGAGCTGGAGCGCGTGCTGCCGCAGCTGAAGGTGTTCGTCAAGGCCGACGCCCGCGACTGGCGCACCCACATCAGCCAAATGGAGACGCTCAACACGAGCATCGCCAACGTAGCCGAGACGACGCAGACGCAGCTCAAGAAACTCCACAGCGAGTTCACCTTCAGCCTGGAGAAGATCGAGAGCCGGGAGAAGCACTTGAACAACGAGCTCCAGCAGCTCATCCAGCAGTACAAGGAGCTCTCCATTGAGCTATCCACCGTGCAGTACGCCCAAACGCAGATCCAGGACGAGTCCGAGAAGCAGATGAACCAGCTCAGCGAGGTGATGGCCGAGCAGGAGCTCAAGAAGCAGGAAATGGAACGACGCGGGCAAGTCATGTCCGATGGCAGTGAGTATGCCACGATGTGGCTTATATTTGGAGCGGTTGAAAGACGAATGGAAGCTAGATGAACTACGAGAGAGTTTGATTAGTCCGATCTAATTATTTGAAAATTTTATTATGTTCATTCATTTTCAGAAATAAAATTTTTTGTTGTGCCATTTATATTTATTCATAATTATTATTTTTGCAATTTATATATTTTTTTACGAATTAAAAGAAATAATTTTTTAATCAACTTGGTTTTATAAGTTCTTTTAATTTAAAGAATTTTTAATAAAATGAATTAATATTATTATTATTTTTTTAATGTATGTATGTATTTTTTATTTTATATTATTATTATTATTTTTTTAAACTGAAGTCTTGCTATTATTTACCTAACTTTTTGTATATCAACTTGTTCTTATTTGATATTATCATTTATATAATATTACTTCTTTTACTTTTCATATGTTTATATTACTCCCCGTATAGCTATCACTATGCCCGTCTCCTTCTTTTCAGCCGTAGCTTTTGCATTTCTCTCTCTGTCTCCCTCTCTCTTCGCTCTGGAGCCTCCTTTTAAATATAATTCTAGAAATAATTTCAGATGTTTCATGTTCAAATGTTCTATGATTCAATAATCGATGATTCATTATTATTTATAGCATATCATAGAAGATAGCCAATCGAATAAGTCGATACACAATTTGTTACTCATTGCTCAGCGAATTCACATGTTCTCAGAGTGCCTCTTCGCATTCCTCTCGCTGTCAATTGTGATTTTAGTGGGAAATACCAATGTGTCGAAATAGTGAGTGAGTTGAGCCAGAGCCTCAACTGATTCATAGCATATTTATTTAATGACTCTTACTCCCACTCCCCTCTCTCTATCTCTCTCTCTCTGTCTCTCCCTCTCTCTCTCCTGCTATTATCAAAGTTATTCATGTGATTTACCATCTCTTTGCAGGCTCTGTGCAGCAGATTAAGAAGGCGATTGCCAAGCTAAAGGATGACATTGCCCAACTGAATCTGGAGGTGGCATTGCTGGTGCATGCCTACGACCAGGAGACAGTGCGTCAAACACTCGACCCTGCCGACCAGGCAAACAACTGATAAGCGAGGGAGTCCATTCGGTATTTAGCATACGAATGCGATCGAGTCGACACGACCCGGGCACATTTCACACTTGGCCATGGGTGTGCTGCTGTTGTTCTTGTTGTTGTTGTTGTTGGCCTTGTTTACACCGATCGATGGCTATCGATGGGGGCAACAACAGCAACAGCAACAGCAACCACAGCAACAGGGCAGACCACCGGCGTTGCTCCGCCCCGTCGAACGTTGTTTGATTTGATTGCTGCAGTGCAGCTGATAAGCTTTGTAATTGGTTGCTAAGCCAATAGGGCGGTCAATTATCACCTCTTTGTTATCTACAGTTCACACACACACACACACGAACACTCACGTAGACGCACGCGTGTCCTGCGCTTGATCAGATAAGCAGCCACATCGCACTTAGATGAGAGGATGCCGCTACTACCACATAACCACGAACCCAACCACGAACCCAACCACGAGCCTAACCAAACCAATCCGAAACCAAAGCAAACCTGAGACGCAACCGCGAAACCGCTTGCTCGCCCGTAGGTGTTGCTCTACCCTCTCCTGCTTTCTATCTCACTCACTC